>NW_026604494.1:0-29525 GCF_024763615.1 Phlebotomus papatasi
GGGGGT
Organism: Phlebotomus papatasi; assembly: GCF_024763615.1. Taxonomy (NCBI): domain Eukaryota; kingdom Metazoa; phylum Arthropoda; class Insecta; order Diptera; family Psychodidae; genus Phlebotomus; species Phlebotomus papatasi. The sequence goes on from NW_026604494.1 coordinate 7, forward strand.
GGTCATTGGAACATATATTACAAATGTTACGCAATCAGAAATATGACGTCATACATCTCCATACGTGTGGCGTCATACTCTTCTATAAGGCTTACTTACTGATTTAAATAATTATTCGGAGTTTCCCTTTACGGCAGATAAGTCTCCTTAACCATCAAAATGTCTGACTTGTTCTCAACTGATATGAAAGTAATAGTGAATTTATAGAAACGTACAAGTATTTTCTTGCAGCAGATCATCCCATTGGGAAAACTAAACGCAATTATTGATACCAAATTTATGATAATTGGGACGCTTATTCGTAATCTATGGGGATGGATATGAACATAATGTGAGGATGACACGGATTATTTTCTCCTTCGTGGAGCAGTCAACGAGCATAGCTGATCAGAAAACAAAATTTCGAGTAAATCTATGTAGATAGTAAAATATTTTGCATTGTAGTTTCTTGGCTATAGCAAAATTTGTATTTTCCATTCGCAAAAGTAAATGGATAACTGTGCCAAAGGTTCAAAAGTCCTTCACTACTATGCTAAGACCAAAAAATAAACCATACAAAGAGGTATATTTGGCCATCGTACATAAGTGTCCCATGAAGCAAAAAGCACCTTCTTGAATGAACCCTTTAAGACTGAAAATTATTTTTGACATGAACCGTTTTTTGATTTGAAAAATCACTGCGATCGTAGCCCCATAAAAGAGGAACTTGAAAAGATTTGGGAAGATTTACACAAAATCTAATACTGAAGAAATTTTAAATGAATTATGTCACAGCATCTAAAAAGTTGTGCGAAATCCAGAGGAGTGAAGCAGAGGAATCTAGTAAGAAAACTGTAGATCAAGCCAAACATAAATGAAAATATAAACTGACGATAAATTATTTTAAAGCATAGAAGAAAGATCTATAGCTTTATGAAATATCTGGTTGATTGGGAGCAAGAAAGGAACTTCCACGGGTTTTTAGGGTTATAATAGGAACTAAATCGGTGCTCTTGGGCAGTCCCCAAGGAGTGACTGATCCTTCCATCACGAAGCATAAATTGAGTGTCGAAAAAGAACATGCGAATACCGCTTGCCATTGACGTGGCCCATTTTTGGGCAAGACAAACTGAATTTTAGGCATCGATACAATTAATAAAATCTGGCTGATTCAGAAAGAGATCATGAGGAGCAAATGTTGCAATATACGAGAAATACAGCGAGATTCTGATGGCGATATACACTTTTCTATGTGAAATACCATAGAAATAATTAAAAGTACCAATTTTTTTGTGTGTTCACACAATCAGTGGCAGGCTTTGTCTCCTCAAAAGTTTCTTGCATCCCCTCCCTCTTTTTTTCTCAATAAAAAATGTTTCGCATAATATTTTGCAATTATTTAACACGGGGCATCTTAAAAAATCAATCACTCAGAAGAAATCTACAGCGCAATGAGTACTCACAACTTGAGAGAATTAGCAGAACTTTTAGCAAAAGACAAATCAGAGTCTGATTTGGTACAGTTAATTTTGCATAAAAGATCAATTGGCGCGATGATCGAGCTTCTTCATGTAAGCAACAATGAGACTTTACGTAAGGGTGTGGTGGAAAAAATATTCAGAAAAGTGAAAAGCGGAAAAGAAATGAGTGTTTTGGAGAAAAAGCATTTGATGCTAAAATTTTTCAACACCAATGACGAGGATACACTTGACAATTTGTTTGAGATATTCTTTGGTGATCATACCTTGGATTCTGGTATAGAAGAAGCAGAATATGACATTGCAGAGCAACCAAATAAAATTTGCAAAATCTGCTATAACAATGAATACAACACCGCCTTTATTCCGTGCGGGCACGTTGCTGCATGTCAAGAATGTGCTTCAAAAACAAGGAACTGCCCCCTATGTCGAGAACCATACGTTGAGACTACAAGAATATACTTTTCGTAAAAGAGAGAGAATTGAATGCAAAGCTAATATCTTAATGAGTTGTCAATACATATGAAAATCAGCCATGATTAAGAGGAAATAAAATTGTTTAAAAAGAAGAAAATGCGTTTTCTGCAAGAGTCAGGAAAGCAAAGTTAATTTTATAACAGAGTCGAGAAGAAAAATTTTATACACAGGTAAGAGGTAAAGTCAAAAAGGGGAAAAATAAAAAAAAAATTGATGTCTTACAAATTATTGACTTACTTGCTATAAATGGAATTTCATGAAAAATGCGAAAATAATTTATCGATGGTTTAAATGCATTATTGGTTAAGAAATAAGAATTTTTCAGTCTTAGTACTCCTAAATTTACTTCAGTATACCTCTGAAAATATTTTTTTTCACGGCATATTGATTACTGGTTTTTACACAATCTTCAAGTTGAAGGTTTAGCATTCATATTGGCATCATCTTTTTCATCTTGTCTTCCAGCAATTTTCTTAAAGTTGGTCCGTTTTCACAGAAGACGACCATGTCTTTTTGGTTAAATTCTACAGCAGCTATTCCACCCAGTATCTTACGGCACATAACTCAACATTCGGTGAAAAGATCTCTGGAGAAAAACCGATCGCGATAAATGTTGTTTTTCTTCCTCCTTTTCACCAACACTTCTACTTGACGTTAAATCTCTGCCAAAAATAAAAAAGTTTTTTAAGTTGATAAAATTCTTATAAAACGGTATTACTCTGAGATTTCGAAGATCTTTTGATCACATGAACGAAATTTCCCAAGATAAATGCAAAGTGTGCAAAATCTTTGTTTCATATCCGATAAAACTTGTTTGTACATATCACTCTGCTGCATATACACTTTTTTTAATATCTCAGAGGAAAGTCTATAGGAAGAGCAGGTGGAACGATTACAAAAATTGAACTTAAATCGAGTTTGCTCCGATATGTGTTTTTCATAGTTCTTCTAGGTAATCTTGGTACCCGCTCTTTATACCAGGATGATTTTTTTTCCAAAAATTTAAGTGGATAGAGTTCAAAGATGATTTGTAGTGATAGTGAGTGCAAAGATAAATCCCCATAATCAATGAAAACTCAAAAAAGCTAGGAAAGCAATTGTGAGGAGGCGTCGAGCTCGAGGGAGACCTAGGACAAGGTGGCTAAGTCAAATTCAGAATCTTGCCTTGGAGCGCCTTGGTATTGAACCTGAACTTATTCCTGAAGTGGTGGAGGATCAACAAGTGTGGGCTGCTAAACTGGATGTTATGGGAACGCGACCCCAATAGGGATAAGCGGTTGAAAATGTTGATTATGAATGAAAACTCAGGTCTGTGTCTTTCTTTTAGTGAGTATCTCTTAAAAATTCTCTTTTGGTGTTCATTGACTAAGGCCATCATACAAAGTAGTCTTTTCTTAAAGAAGACGCATTCAATTTTAATTTTCTAAGATTTCTCACAAAAAGGTTATCAAAATGATAAAAATAGTCCATGAAAAAGGCATGAAGTGATTCAGTATCACAAGCGGCCGAGTTACAGAAGACCATGCATCTCTTAAGTAACTGGTCCATATTCACTATTTCATTTGAAGAAAAAGCATTTTTACAGTGGAGGGTACAAAAAATTCACTTTTTCATACGTTTTTCCATAGAGACAATAAACTTTTGGGGAACTTTTTTCCTAAAAAACAACTGACTTATCATTCTGATGTACTTCGAGGTTTTGCATTCTATCTGAAACACGTTTAATTTGTTTGAGTCAACGTGTAAAATCTGCAAAATATTAACAGAGTAAAAGAGAAATAGCTTCAATTTTTATTAAACATCCACCATCTTAATTTTATCTAAAGAGTATGCTAAGATTTTATTCAAAAGAAAAGATCTTCATCTTCTATTTTATATGAGAAAGTCTCTCAGAAATGCATATCAATCTAGCAACGAGTTATCATTGAAAACGCGTGAGATGATTCAACATCGCAGATAATTGAATTTTAAGAGACTATGCATTACCCTGATAACATGTTTCACAAATAAAATCGATTCATATCTCAGAACAAAACATTTACGATTGCCTAAAGTATTTTCCAAACGGTGTGGCGGGTACACAGAAATTTCTAAATTGCAACTCAAATAAAGTTTTCGATGTTCTTCAGTGCAAGGTGTAAAAGGTGTAAATAAAATTTTAACAACAATAATACTAGGACAAATTTTTGCCCGAGAATTAAAGAGGACATAGTTCCGTGGTGATGTAGTGAGTGCAAGCCAAATTTCCATATTCAGTCTAAAGCAAAAGTGAGGAATGTGGCCGTTCGTGAGGAACTAAGAGTCGAGGAGCTGCTTCTTCGGGTTGAGAGATCACAACTTCGATTGTATGGACATGTTCAGCGCATGGATAAAAAAAGATTCCCCAGAAAAGCTATGCAAGCCATTGTGAGAAGTCGTCGACCTCGAGGCAGACCTAGGACAAGATGTCTGAATAAAATTCAGAATCTTGCCTTGGAACGCCTTGGGATCGAATCCGAACATATACCTGAAGTGGCGGACGATCGACAAGCGTGGGCTACTAATTTGGATGTCATGGGCCCGCGACCCCAATAGGGATAAGCGATTGAAAATGAATGAATGAATAAAAAGAAGAGGATTTCACACTTTCCTACTTTCAAGAAGAGTCTAGCATGGATAAACATAATTTGGGAACAAGTTATCAGTGAAAAACATGTAAAATGTTTCAGTATCGTACATAACTAAATTTTAGGGGTCCATTCGGCAGCTCCACAGTAATCAGTGCCATGCTCACCCCATTCTGTATAATTTGAGAAAAAATAATTTTATATGAAAAACATCTTCAGATTTGTTATTTTGTTGTCGTTTCTCAAGTCTTTATGATAAGGTTCATGTGCAAATTTCTTCAGATTTCTTTAAAGCACATTGCAAATAGTAAGAAAAGCATCAATTATAAATTCAAAATATTTAATATTGGAGAGGGGAGGGTGGGGTTTCTCTTGCAAAGTTATCAGAAACCTAACACCTTTTTCCATTCTTTCCTCACTTGCGGCCAAGAAAATTAAATGATTCATATACAAAGAATGAAATTTGCTTTCATTGACGATTTTTCACTCCTCTTTTAATCGCCTCACTCCACTCCATAAAATTCATGAGCGATGCAGAAGATCATATTTCGGTCATTCCGGCGACAAGTGCATAGAAATGGAAGAAAGTACATTCAACCATCAGTTTGTAATATTCAGAAATAATTTAGGTATAGCATGCTTATATCACATATTTGAGATCCAAGATCAGAGTATGGAAATGATTTTCACAAAAAAAATGGACAAAGAAAAGTCGTGAGAACAGTGGATCATATGGATCATCATGATCTAAAGAGGCATTGCGAAATTTATCGGACATTGCAAATAGAGGGGGGCAGAAATGAAATTTTTGGTAGACATAGAAGAAGGATTCTCCAGAGAAAAAATTTACATGAATTAGATTTTAAAATCTCTTGCCATAATTAGACAGCCCTTGCCACAAGAGTTCTATAAATTCAAACAGCCTCTAGCTGTTTGAAGCAACTTTTAACTGTATCCAACCCCTTTTGCGCACACTGCTAGGATATAACCCTGCAAAACCGATTTTTTGGGGTTACAAAATATTAAACCTTTGAAGATACTTTTCCATAGCTATGCATGGGTGGTGATCATACCACTAAAATTGCGAAGAACGCATGGGGCAAGTAAAATAAAGAGGCGCAAAATAGACTTTATTCAACTCAGATAAAAGATCATCCCAATGAAAGATCTCCCTTAAAAGTGCAGTGGAGTAAATTAATTTCCCGAAACATATGTGAAATTATATGAAAAGTACTTTTTTCATTGTAAAAACGTTTATCCTCTTTATTTAGAGGTCTTTAATAGCTCTCAAAGGGAAGAAAAATTCCCACAGCAATTAAAATATTCCCACGACAATTAATTTATAGTCGCCCCCCATATGACACATTCCATGCCATTTTTGCCATAGGATGCATTCTTAAGTACGGGTCATATATCCAGAAGTTACCACGCGCCACTCTGAAACCCGAAACCCGAGATCAGTTTCTCGCATTGTTTTTCCCCGCCAAGTGACGTGCGCAATTATTCCCACGGGGTATGTGTATGTGTATGAAAATGTATGCATGCATGGGAAATGCCTATATGGGATATCTATGCATGGGTGACGTCAGCCTGTGGACGATGCAATGGTTCACGATTCAGCGGGAGCCCATCAACATGCCGCCGTGGCCGAGTGGTCTAAGCGATGGTACATATTACGTTTAAGACTTTAAGTATCTGTCGGTTCAAGCCCAGGTCTCGGCCAAAAAATTTTCACGTCGCGAGAAAAAAATTACGGAAATAGTTAATAATAGGAATAACAGGGGGGGTGCGCGCATAGAAAATAAGAGCAGCGGTCGGTAATAAAAAATGGCGGACAAAAATAAAAATGGCGGTCGGAAATTAAAAATGGCGGACAGAAATAGGAGCAGCGGTCGGTAATAAAAAAAATGGCAGACAAAAATAGGAGCAGCGGTCGGTAATAAAAAATGGCAGACAAAAATAGGAGCAGCGGTCGGTAATAAAAAAATGGCAGACAAAAATAGGAGCAGCGGTCGGTAATAAAAAAATGGCAGACAAAAATAAGAGCAGCGGTCGGTAATAAAAAATGGCGGACAAAAATCAAAATGGCGGACAATAATTCAAAATGGCTTTCAAAAATCAAAATGGCGGGCGGACATTCAAAATTCAAATTTACAATCACAGATGGCGCTCGTGTATACCAACGGAAAATTCAAATTTAAAGTTCCGCCCCGTGACGTCAGCCTCCCAGGGGGTGGGGGTGTGACGTCATCCAGGATATTGCATCATGCCTCCAGGGCGTGACGTCAGAAAATATGTGACGTCAGAAAATATGTGACGTCATCATATACGTGACGTCACATGCAGCGACTTGCTCCACAGTGACGTCACACCGACTTGCTCGATGATGACTCATCGTGACGTCATATACAGCGACTTGCTCGATATATACTACTCGCAATATTCCATAAAGGAACTATACACAGTAAAAATGTTCACCCTTTTTACCATGACTTTCATTGCAAATTTTTCATTAAATATGTAATCATGTGTACTGAAACACATTTACGTAATTTGAACACATTTGACTGAAAACTGTGTAATTTTCAGATTACGAATTTTACTGAAATACATATTCGAGTAACTCTACAAGAACAATCGTGGTAAAGAAAAAACAAACTAACGATTATCGTTGTAATCTGTTTCTGATTCTACTGTGCAGACTTTTGCGCAAAAGCATTTTGAAAATAAGCAATAATGTTCTTTTCTTATGTGGGGTTGCCAATCCCATACCCTATAGAATCAAGTACAGTAGAGTTCACTGAATGTAATACGAGCTTCAGACCTAAGGCTTAGATATATGGCTTAGCTGTTTAATTTCTTATTACTCACGACTTTTTGGAAAAATGTAACTGAGGATTGGACTAATAAAGATAAGTGACCTATTAGGTTTTCAAACACCAATACAATTGTTCGTTATTTAGGTCCTGAGACCTTTGGGAATTGGGCTAAACCTCTAGTCTGAAGACCGCTTAATTCGAATACCTTTAACGCCAGAGAATTCTTGGTGACGTAATCGACATCCGAATTCGGACACTTTCATTATAGAGCTAGAAGCCCTATTACTTGATTCATTGAGTGTCCTGTGAATTCTTATTTTCTAATTCAAAATTTCATTATAAAAATTATGAATGTTTCCTGTCATCATCTGTCAATTTCCCACTTTTTTTTGTATACTGTTATCTGAGGGATATTTTTATTCTCACAGAAAACTCTGGAAAAACGTAATACGAGACTTAAAGTGTCATATATTACGTTTTGTCCTCCTTAGTTTTTTTTTAAAGGCATATATATGCATATATTTATGTTCATAAATATCTATTACATATATATAAAATGAGGGCCTGAATGTCCTTTGACCTCCATAGTAGCCCACGGGCAACACGATACTATACTATCTCGCCACCTCACACACTGACTAAAAGTCAAATGGCGGTGCCCTATATTATCCCGTCACTTCACACTGACTAAAAGTCAAATGACGGGGCCTTTTAACACGCCATTTCTCACACTGACTTAATCGTCAAATGGCGGTTTCTTACATTATCATGCCGACTGAAACTGACTGTTATCAGTTCGCATCGTCCAGGAGAATGTACTCAGCAGGAATATTTGACTTCGAATTTTGACAGGAAAGTCTTTTGACATTCTTATCAAGTAATTTCAAGATTTCCTCAAGTTTTCTTTAGATTTATAGCCTCAATTCATTTCGTAATTTTGCATTTTTTTTTAAATTTCTTCTTGAAAATTCCTCTACTATTACTTGCTAGGAAATTTCTTCTCATAGTTTCAATTTTTTGATAATTCAGTTTCTTTATATGTTATTTTTTGAAAAATAATTGAGTTTTAAAGTGTAATAAGTATGTGAAATGTTATAAGTTGGTAATATTCTGTTACCAAAAATACGAAGCAATTAAAATTATATTGTAAATTTTCCAATTTTATTTTCTTTTTACCAATTTAATATTTTTTGTCATTCTTGATTCTAAAATCTTTTAATGAACGAATTACATTAAATATATCCTTGAATTTTCAATCTGATAGTTGAAGTGGTGGGAGATTAAAATCGTTTTCAATATTTTGCATATTTCTGTTTTCAATGGTAAATTAAATTTCTTTAATAATAGTAAAACTTTTCAAATTTTTATTTCCATTTATTAGGTTTTAGATAACCCTTCGAACAATAATTTTAGAATTTCTTTTGAATAAAGATGAGGATAAAACTATTTTTTTTATTGAATATATATTTTTTTTAAATCCTTTGACGTTAATCATTTAATAGAGATATTGACTTTAGATTGAACTAAATAATTTTATTTTCCGGCAGAGCCAGAGCAATAGAGGGGAGAAAATGATAAGGTGGTCGAATATGTAGTTTAGTCGCTAATGGATTATTCTGCGCATCTTACGCAGTGTGTAATACACACTGTTCCAAATTAAAATGGCAGTGTATGCGCACTAATTTATAATAAACTTAAATACGCAAATAGTTTGGAAAAACAATAAATTTTAGAGATTGAATTGTATAAAAAAGTTAATATAATTATGTCCTTAGCGAAAGACATTCTCAGAAAATTTGTTTGGTTATTAGATTTCATAAATTATCTTTTAGAATACCTTAACTGATTCCTTCGTTCAGAATTTTTAATTAAATCATTAGGAGTTTTATCCATAATATTATTTTCTTTGCGTCGAAATTACCGTTTACGAATTTCAAAATTGTTTTTCAAATTAATTTTTTTTTAGGTGATGGAGACGTCTTTCTGTCTTTGTTTGAGAATGTGTGTGTGATTATCAAACGGTTTTTGTATTTTCAAAATTAAACTAAATTTCCTTCAGGTTATCAATTACCCATATACTAAAATTTTATAAAATTTTATTAATTTGAAAGAGTTTGTCGTTTAATTGAAATTTTCGATTGATTTAAAATATTTTTAATTTTGTTTTTATCAAATTTGAATTTAATTGCATCTTAGTTAGTTTTGTTCCTCTAACAGGTTCTTATGAAATGTATTTGTAAAAATATTCAATTCATTAGGATATGTTTTTGAATATTAGAAACAATTATTTTCAATTCACCATTAATCTTCTTTTTTTTATATAATATATTTATTTTTGTGATATTTTAGGAATACACTTTTATGTGTTTGCTTTTCTCATTTCCTAAAAATATTTGATAAGATTCTTTTATGAGTTTCAAGAGTTTGAATTAATTTAACGGATTTTTTTTTAATTTTATTTTATTTATTTAAGTATTGATTTATTTACCTTTTTTAAGAGAAATTGTTGGTCGTACACGGATACAATTGCTATTAGTTGAAATAAACTATAATGTCCCGTTTTACTATCATAATATAACTAATATCCAATTAGTAAAATATGCTCATTTCTATAAAAATAATTGAATGATCATTAACACCATTAACACGTATTAAATAATCTTTTTTTTTTAGTGGAAATGTTCTTGTACTTTTATTTAGAGAATTTGCTTTTAATACGGATGGACAAATGAGATTCATAGAATTTAATGAATTTGCAGCTAATTCGTTATATGTATCCGTGTAATAAAAATTGATAAAACTAGTGCCATTTCCACATTTTTTTATTAAATTTATGAATGTTTTTTTTTTAATTGTTTTTTTTTTTTAATAAAGTTTTTGAGTCGTTCTTTTACTCTTTAATATTAATAATATGTTCCCAGCTGACAAGGGCACATATTTAAAGGAATATTTTTATTAATTTGATTTAATGATGAATGAAAATAATCGTCTTCAAAAATTACTGGTGATTTTGTCCACAACCAGGTTTTCCCGCACGGGTTTTCATATTTCATATAGGCATCTCCTATTTTTATGGCAGAGTTATTGTCATTAAGATTAGATGGTTGTTGAAAGAAATTTCTCTGAGTGTTTTTTCGAGACATTTTGTTAGAGTTTGATAGGAGATATGGTTGATTATTGCAAGAAGGGTTTGGAGAAAAGATTGAATAATTCTGATTGTTCTGGTTGTTTCTAACATTTGAATGAAAATTATATTGATTGGGATTCCCAAATAAATTCGAAGTAAAATTACAATCGTAATCAATATTGTTTGGAATTTTAAAATGGGAATTGGATTCTTTAATTTTATTATTTGCAATATTTTCCGTATTATGTGTGAAAAATCTTTGATAGGGAATATTATTTATTTCGGATCCATTTACCACATAACCCGCTCTTCTGAGACAATTTTCAGTTAAAATGATTACGTTTTCCAAATTTTCATGTTTTTCGGCGCGAATTAATACTCTTATTTCTGGATCTGGTATCGCACGGGTGAATGATTCAATAGCTATAGTAATCAGAGATTGTTCAATATTTTCGGGGACAAGATATTGCCCGAACTCAGATTCATACGCTTTTGTTGCTAAATTAAGACATTCCTGAATTCTTTTTCCAAATTCTTTAAAACTCTCTTTTGTCTCTTTTTGACAAGTATAAAGATTTTCTCTAGCTTCGTCCACACCAATAATATTTTTGTCCACTTCACTCATTACATATTGTTTAATTTTTTTATAATTTGACAATGCATCAGAGTTACAGATCCTTTCAAAAATTTCAACACTTATTTTGCTCAAAAGGAGTGAAGTAAAATATTCATCTAATTTAGGATCATTCTTAATTTTATATAAATTGTAAATTAAATCTGCGACGGTAAAAAATAATTTGATGGACTTACAAGTTAATTCAGGAAGTGAGGCTACTCTCTGGTCCAAGCTGATAAAGTGGGGTTTTTGAGGGGTAGTTACCATTTCGTTCTCCATTGAGACGACTGATGACTCCAATGCGGCAAGGATTTCTTCTGGTGTGATGTTTTGTTCTATTTCTGTGGCTTCGTCGGCGTTTAGAATGGGGCTCAACGATCCTTCCGGTGTCCTTAGTGGGGAATGTTGAAGATTTTTTTTCGTCGGACTCCCTTTTGACAATAGGGGAGTGAAGCACTCTGGGATATCGTCTGGGGTTGAACTCGGTGTAATTAAAGAATTCCACGGAATCTTTATCCGACGGTAACTTCTCCTCTGGAGTTTCTTGGCACGATTTTTTGTTTTTTCTTTTAGTTGACGTGTTTTCACACACAACCTCCCGGTTTCGTAGTTCCAGGATTCGGGATTCGTTGGACATTTATTTGCCCGTGAATTCCGCCCTCAGGTTGTTTGCCTGGTGATGGTAATAGGCTTCTAAAACTGTCTGGTCAATCTTCTGGATCCTCTACAGAATTTCTGCGTTGATTCTTCCAGGATTAATTCTCGATCCCGGGCGAAAACACCAAATGTGGTAAACCAACTGGAGGGGGGTTCACCTTGTTGTCTCCGGATCCAGTAGTGAAACACAACTCACTTTTTTTTAGAGCTGTTTTATTTAAGGAAGAATACACTGCCCAATGACATGGGCCACGTTTACACAGTGACTGACCCCTTCCTTAGATTCAACTACCCTTTTTATATCAAAATTCTCCACTCACCCCATATTTTCTCGACATTATTTCCCGTGAGAAGGTGTCCAATTAGTGATTCAGGACAACCCTTTAGATAGCGATCGTCTGGAGACGATCGCTCGGTGCATGTCCAACTTTCCACCTTCATTATCTCTAGAGTTTTTTCCCATACCTTATATATCCTTAAGAAAGAGGTTGCTTAATTAGGATGACCAAGGACCTCACACGTTGTCGATCTCTATTTCTTTTTCAGGATTTTATTGCTCTTCTTGGCGCGAGCTCTAATTTAACGACCGTCTCGAAGAGAAAGTAATCTTAAGAACTTGTCACCATAGATCACCTATTTTACGAGCTCTTCAGGAATAGAGGGTGCCTTTGTCTGCCTAATAAGCCAACAAATGCACCCCTTTTTTTCTTCTTGGTCCTCATATCTTGCCCATCGTGATTTTATGACCTTTTTGAGATCACCTGCCTTTTCTCTAATGAGCGTGATGTGTTTATTACCCTGAAGGGGTACTAATGAATTCAAGGGGTTATTTTATCTATGGGCTACAAATTCCTTGAGGACCAATTTCCCAGAGAACTTTCTCATGATACTGAACATGATCTATCATGTCTCTTCTTGAACGAGCGTGCATGATCTCGCGTAAATACGGGACAATGGTTGTGATGCAGAAATGAGTCACAACAAAGGAGGCTCTAAACAAATGTAAAGTTTGAGTCCCCTATCTCTCATACTTTCCGAGATAATCGACTTTAAAGATTTTCAGACACTTTTATGCATTTCTCGTCCAATTTTCCTTATTTCCGAGTTAAATTCTGCGCATCTCAAGCCTGAAGGAGGCACTAAACAAATGTAAAGTTTGAGGCCCTTATCTCTCATAGTTTCCGAGATAATCGACTTTAAAGATTTTCAAACACTTTTATGCATTTCTCGTCCAATTTTTTTAATTTTCCAGTGAAATTTTGCACATCTCAAGCCTGAAGGAGGCTCTAAACAAATGTAAAGTTTGAGGCCCCTATCTCTCATAGTTTCCGAGATAATCGACTTTAAAGATTTTCAAACACTTTTATGCATTTCTCGTCCAATTTTCCTTATTTCCGAGTTAAATTCTTCACATCTCAAGCCTGAAGGAGGCTCTAAACAAATGTAAAGTTTGAGGCCCCTATCTCTCATAGTTTCCGAGATAATCGACTTTAAAGATTTTCAAACACTTTTATGCATTTCTCGTCCAATTTTCCTTATTTCCGAGTTAAATTCTGCACATCTCAAGCCTGAAGGAGGCTCTAAACAAATGTAAAGTTGGAGGCCCTTATCTCTCATAGTTTCCGAGATAATCGACTTTAAAGATTTTCAGAAACTTTTATGCATTTCTCGTCCAATTTTCCTTATTTCCGAGTTAAATTCGGCACATCTCAAGCCTGAAGGAGGCTCTAAACAAATGTAAAGTTTGAGGCCCCTATCTCTCATACTTTCCGAGATAATCGACTTTAAAGATTTTCAAACACTTTTATGCATTTCTCGTCCAATTTTCCTCATTTCTGAGTTAAATTCTGCACATCTCAAGCCTGAAGGAGGCTCTAAACAAATGTAAAGTTTTAGGCCCTTATCTCTCATAGTTTCCGAGATAATCGACTTTAAAGATTTTCAGACACTTTTATGCATTTCTTGTCCAATTTTCCTTATTTCCGAGTTAAATTCGGCACATCTCAAGCCTGAAGGAGGCTCTAAACAAATGTAAAGTTTGAGGCCCTTATCTCTCATAGTTTCCGAGATAATCGACTTTAAAGATTTTCAAACACTTTTATGCATTTCTCGTCCAATTTTCCTTATTTCCGAGTTAAATTCTGCACATCTCAAGCCTGAAGGAGGCTCTAAACAAATGTAAAGTTTGAGGCCCCTATCTCTCATACTTTCCGAGATAATCGACTTTAAAGATTTTCAAACACTTTTATGCATTTCTCGTCCAATTTTCTTCATTTCCGAGTTAAATTCTGCACATCTCAAGCCTGAAGGAGGTTCTAAACAAATGTAAAGTTTGAGGCCCTTATCTCTCACAGTTTCCGAGATAATCGACTTTAAAGATTTTCAAACACTTTTATGCATTTCTCGTCCAATTTTCCTCATTTCCGAGTTAAATTCTGCACATCTCAAGCCTGAAGGAGGCTCTGAACAAAATGTGAAGTTTGAGGCCCCTATCTCTCATAGTTTCCGCGATAATCGACTTTAAAGATTTTCAAACACTTTTATGCATTTCTCGTCCAATTTTCCTCATTTCCGAGTTAAATTCTGCACATCTCAAGCCTGAAGGAGGCTCTAAACAAATGTAAAGTTTGAGGCCCCTATCTCTCATAGTTTCCGAGATAATCGACATTAAAGATTTTCAAACACTTTTATGCATTTCTCGTCCAATTTTCCTTATTTCCGAGTTAAATTCTGCACATCTCAGGCCTGAAGGAGGCACTAAACAAATGTAAAGTTTGAGGCCCCTATCTCTCATAGCTTCCGAGATAATCGACTTTAAAGATTTTCAAACACTTTTATGCATTTCTCGTCCAATTTTCTTCATTTCCGAGTTAAATTCTGCACATCTCAAGCCTGAAGGAGGTTCTAAACAAATGTAAAGTTTGAGGCCCTTATCTCTCACAGTTTCCGAGATAATCGACTTTAAAGATTTTCAAACACTTTTATGCATTTCTCGTCCAATTTTCCTCATTTCCGAGTTAAATTCTGCACATCTCAAGCCTGAAGGAGGCTCTGAACAAAATGTGAAGTTTGAGGCCCCTATCTCTCATAGTTTCCGCGATAATCGACTTTAAAGATTTTCAAACACTTTTATGCATTTCTCGTCCAATTTTCCTCATTTCCGAGTTAAATTCTGCACATCTCAAGCCTGAAGGAGGCTCTAAACAAATGTAAAGTTTGAGGCCCCTATCTCTCATAGTTTCCGAGATAATCGACATTAAAGATTTTCAAACACTTTTATGCATTTCTCGTCCAATTTTCCTTATTTCCGAGTTAAATTCTGCACATCTCAGGCCTGAAGGAGGCACTAAACAAATGTAAAGTTTGAGGCCCCTATCTCTCATAGCTTCCGAGATAATCGACTTTAAAGATTTTCAAACACTTTTATGCATTTCTCGTCCAATTTTCCTTATTTCCGAGTTAAATTCTGCACATCTCAAGCCTGAAGGAGGCTCTAAACAAATGTAAAGTTTGAGGCCCCTATCTCTCATAGCTTCCGAGATAATCGACTTTAAAGATTTTCAAACACTTTTATGCATTTCTCGTCCAATTTTCCTTATTTCCGAGTTAAATTCTGCACATCTCAAGCCTGAAGGAGGCACTAAACAAATGTAAAGTTTGAGGCCCCTATCTCTCATAGCTTCCGAGATAATCGACTTTAAAGATTTTCAAACACCTTTATGCATTTCTCGTCCAATTTTCCTTATTTCGGAGTTAAATTCTGCACATCTCAAGCCTGAAGGATGCTCTAAACAGATTTTGAAAATTGGACGAGAAATGCGTAAAAGTGCTTGATATTCTTTAGAGTCGATTATCTCGGAAACTATGAGAGATAGGGGCCTTAAACTTTACATTTGTTTAGTGCCTCCTTCAGGCTTGAGATGTGCAAAATTTCACTCGGAAATAAGGAAAATTGGACGAGAAATGCACAATAGTGTTTGAAAATCTTTAAAGTCGATTATCTCGGAAAGTATGAAAGATAGGGGCCTCAAACTTTACACTTGTTTAGAGCCTCCTTCAGGCTTGAGATGTGCAGAATTTAACTCGGAAATAAGGAAAATTGGACGAGAAATGCATAAAAGTGTTTGAAAATCTTTAAAGTCGATTATCTCGGAAAGTATGAGAGATAGGGGCCTTAAACTTTACATTTGTTTAGTGCCTCCTTCAGGCTTGAGATGTGCAAAATTTCACTCGGAAATAAGGAAAATTGGACGAGAAATGCATAAAAGTGTTTGAAAATCTTTAATGTCGATTATCTCGGAAACTATGAGAGATAGGGGCCTCAAACTTTACACTTGTTTAGAGCCTCCTTCAGGCTTGAGATGTGCAGAATTTAACTCGGAAATAGGGAAAATTGGACGAGAAATGCATAAAAGTGTTTGAAAATCTTTAAAGTCGATTATCTCGGAAAGTATGAGAGATAGGGGCCTCAAACTTTACATTTGTTTAGAGCCTCCTTCAGGCTTGAGATGTGCAGAATTTAACTCGGAAATAAGGAAAATTGGACGAGAAATGCATAAAAGTGTTTGAAAATCTTTAAAGTCGATTATCTCGGAAACTATGAGAGATAGGGGCCTCAAACTTTGAATTTGTTTAGTGCCTTCTTCAGGCTTGAGATGTGCCGAATTTAACTCGGAAATGAGGAAAAATGGACGAGAAATGCACGAAAGTGTTTGAAAATCTTTTAAGTCGATTATCTAACTATGAGAAAAACTATGAGTGAAGGAGACCTATAACTATAAATCCATTTAGAACCTTCTTTTAACTTGAACTGTGCTATGATCTATAATTTCCAGGAGGAAGCTTCAGAAATCCTCTGACCACAAAAGGTATCTGAAGTGTTTTGGGCATAATATGCAAGAAAATCCCAGAAGATCTGGGATTTTCTGGAGGAATGTCCAGAAATCCTCTGACCACAAAAGGTATCTGAAGTGTTTTGGGCATAATATACAAGGAAATCCCAGAAGATCTCGGATTTCTGGAGGAAGCTCCAGAAATCCTCTAACCACAAAAGGTATCTGAAGTGTTTTGGGCATAATATACAAGAAAATCCCAGAAGATCTGGGATTTCCTGGAGGAAACTCCAGAAATCCTCTGACCACAAAAGGTATCTGAAGTGTTTTGGGCATAATATGCAAGAAAATCCCAGAAGATCTGGGAATTCTGGAGGAACCTCCAGAAATCCTCTGACCACAAAAGGTATCTTAAGTGTTTTGGACATAATATGCAAGAAAATCCCAGAAAATCTGGGATTTCTGGAGGAAGCTCCAGAAATCCTCTGACCACAAAAGGTATCTCAAGTGTTTTAGGCATAATATGCAAGAAAATCTTAGAAGATGTGGGATTTGCTGGAGGAAAATCGCAAAAAATTGCGAAAAAGCTAGGGAATTCTATATCCGGAACAGTGCTGGAGATGGTCACCATGTGGATGGACTCAGATCTGACCATTTCTGGGAGAGAGATGGCGAAAAAGCTAGGGAATTCCATATCCGGAACAGTGCTGGAGATGGTCCCCATGTGGATGGACTCAGATCTGACCATTTCTGGAAGAGAGATGGCAAAAAAGCTAGGGAATTCCATATCCGGAACAGTGCTGGAGATGGTCCCCATGTGGATGGACTCAGATCTGACCATTTCTGGAAGAGAGATGGCGAAAAAGCTAGGGAATTCCATATCCGGAACAGTGCTGGAGATGGTCACCATGTGGATGGACTCAGATCTGACCATTTCAGGAAGAGAGATGGCGAAAAAGCTATGGAATTCCATATCCGGAACAGTGCTGGAGATGGTCCCCATGTGGATGGACTCAGATCTGACCATTTCTGGAAGAGAGATGGCGAAAAAGCTAGGGAATTCCATATCCGGAACAGTGCTGGAGATGGTCCCCATGTGGATGGACTCAGATCTGACCATTTCTGGAAGAGAGATGGCGAAAAAGCTAGGGAATTCTATATCCGGAACAGTGCTGGGGATAGTCATCATATGGATGGTCTCAAAACTGATCATATCTGGAGGAAAAATGAGGAAAAGTAGGATAATACCATGCCCAGAGCTTTTCCAGGGATGGTCATCTTGTGGATAAAGAAGATCTGGGGATGGTCACCATGTGGATGGACTCAGATCTGACCATTTCAGGAAGAGAGATGGCGAAAAAGCTAGGGAATTCCATATCCGGAACAGTGCTGGAGATGGTCCCCATGTGGATGGACTCAGATCTGATCATTTCAGGAGGAGATATGGCGAAAAAGCTAGGGAATTCCATATCCGGAACAGTGCTGGAGATGGTCCCCATGTGGATGGACTCAGATCTGACCATTTCTGGGAGAGAGATGTCGAAAAAGCTAGGGAATTCCATATCCGGAACAGTGCTGGAGATGGTCCCCATGTGGATGGACTCAGATCTGACCATTTCTGGAAGAGAGATGGCGAAAAAGCTAGGGAATTCTATATCCGGAACAGTGCTGGAGATGGTCCCCATGTGGATGGACTCAGATCTGACCATTTCTGGAAGAGAGATGGCGAAAAAGCTAGGGAATTCCATATTCGGAACAGTGCTGGAGATGGTCCCCATGTGGATGGACTCAGATCTGACCATTTCTGGAAGAGAGATGGCGAAAAAGCTAGGGAATTCTATATCCGGAACAGTGCTGGAGATGGTCCCCATGTGGATGGACTCAGATCTGACCATTTTTGGAAGAGAGATGGCGAAAAAGCTAGGGAATTCTATATCCGGAACAGTGCTGGAGATGGTCCCCATGTGGATGGACTCAGATCTGACCATTTCTGGGAGAGAGATGGCGAAAAAGCTAGGGAATTCTATATCCGGAACAGTGCTGGGGATAGTCATCATATGGATGGTCTCAAAACTGATCATATCTGGAGGAAAAATGAGGAAAAGTAGGATAATACCATGCCCAGAGCTTTTCCAGGGATGGTCATCTTGTGGATAAAGAAGATCTGGGGATGGTCACCATGTGGATGGACTCAGATCTGACCATTTCAGGAAGAGAGATGGCGAAAAAGCTAGGGAATTCCATATCCGGAACAGTGCTGGAGATGGTCCCCATGTGGATGGACTCAGATCTGATCATTTCTGGACGAGAGATGGCGAAAAAGCTAGGGAATTCCATATCCGGAACAATGCTGGAGATGGTCACCATGTGCATGGACTCAGATCTGACCATTTCAGGAAGAGAGATGGCGAAAAAGCTAGGGAATTCCATATCCGGAACAGTGCTGGAGATGGTCCCCATGTGGATGGACTCAGATCTGACCATTTCTGGAAGAGAGATGGCGAAAAAGCTAGGGAATTCCATATCCGGAACAGTGCTGGAGATGGTCACCATGTGGATGGACTCAGATCTGACCATTTCAGGAAGAGAGATGGCGAAAAAGCTAGGGAATTCCATATCCGGAACAGTGCTGGAGATGGTCCCCATGTGGATGGACTCAGATCTGACCATTTCTGGAAGAGAGATGGCGAAAAAGCTAGGGAATTCCATATTCGGAACAGTGCTGGAGATGGTCCCCATGTGGATGGACTCAGATCTGACCATTTCTGGAAGAGAGATGGCGAAAAAGCTAGGGAATTCCATATCCGGAACAGTGCTGGAGATGGTCCCCATGTGGATGGACTCAGATCTGACCATTTCTGGAAGACAGATGGCGAAAAAGCTAGGGAATTCCATATCCGGAACAGTGCTGGAGATGGTCTCCATGTGGATGGACTCAGATCTGACCATTTCAGGAGGAGAGATGGCGAAAAAGCTAGGGAATTCCATATCCGGAACAGTGCT
The DNA here is from genome assembly GCF_024763615.1 of Phlebotomus papatasi. NCBI lineage: Eukaryota > Metazoa > Arthropoda > Insecta > Diptera > Psychodidae > Phlebotomus > Phlebotomus papatasi. Next base: position 19,601 of record NW_026604494.1, read on the forward strand.
GGAGATGGTCCCCATGTGGATGGACTCAGATCTGACCATTTCTGGGAGAGAGATGGCGAAAAAGCTAGGGAATTCCATATCCGGAACAGTGCTGGAGATGGTCCCCATGTGGATGGACTCAGATCTGACCATTTCTGGAAGAGAGATGGCGAAAAAGCTAGGGAATTCCATATCCGGAACAATGCTGGAGATGGTCCCCATGTGGATGGACTCAGATCTGACCATTTCTGGAAGAGAGATGGCGAAAAAGCTAGGGAATTCCATATCCGGAACAGTGCTGGAGATGGTCTCCATGTGGATGGACTCAGATCTGACCATTTCAGGAGGAGAGATGGCGAAAAAGCTAGGGAATTCCATATCCGGAACAGTGCTGGAGATGGTCTCCATGTGGATGGACTCAGATCTGACCATTTCAGGAGGAGAGATGGCGAAAAAGCTAGGGAATTCCATATCCGGAACAGTGCTGGAGATGGTCTCCATGTGGATGGACTCAGATCTGACCATTTCAGGAGGAGAGATGGCGAAAAAGCTAGGGAATTCCATATCCGGAACAGTGCTGGAGATGGTCCCCATGTGGATGGACTCAGATCTGACCATTTCTGGGAGAGAGATGTCGAAAAAGCTAGGGAATTCCATATCCGGAACAGTGCTGGAGATGGTCCCCATGTGGATGGACTCAGATCTGACCATTTCAGGAGGAGAGATGGCGAAAAAGCTAGGGAATTCCATATCCGGAACAGTGCTGGAGATGGTCCCCATGTGGATGGACTCAGATCTGACCATTTCTGGAAGACAGATGGCGAAAAAGCTAGGGAATTCCATATCCGGAACAGTGCTGGAGATGGTCTCCATGTGGATGGACTCAGATCTGACCATTTCAGGAGGAGAGATGGCGAAAAAGCTAGGGAATTCCATATCCGGAACAGTGCTGGAGATGGTCCCCATGTGGATGGACTCAGATCTGACCATTTCTGGGAGAGAGATGGCGAAAAAGCTAGGGAATTCCATATCCGGAACAGTGCTGGAGATGGTCCCCATGTGGATGAACTCAGATCTGACCATTTCAGGAGGAGAGATGGCGAAAAAGTTAGGGAATTCCATATCCGGAACAGTGCTGGAGATGGTCCCCATGTGGATGGACTCAGATCTGACCATTTCTGGGAGAGAGATGGCGAAAAAGCTAGGGAATTCCATATCCGGAACAGTGCTGGAGATGGTCCCCATGTGGATGGACTCAGATCTGACCATTTCTGGAAGAGAGATGGCGAAAAAGCTAGGGAATTCCATATCCGGAACAGTGCTGGAGATGGTCCCCATGTGGATGGACTCAGATCTGACCATTTCTGGAAGACAGATGGCAAAAAAGCTAGGGAATTCCATATCCGGAACAGTGCTGGAGATGGTCTCCATGTGGATGGACTCAGATCTGACCATTTCAGGAGGAGATATGGCGAAAAAGCTAGGGAATTCCATATCCGGAACAGTGCTGGAGATGTTCACCATGTGGATGGACTCAGATCTGACCATTTCAGGAAGAGAGATGGCGAAAAAGCTAGGGAATTCCATATCCGGAACAGTGCTGGAGATGGTCACCATGTGGATGGACTCAGATCTGACCATTTCTGGAAGAGAGATGGCGAAAAAGCTAGGGAATTCCATATCCGGAACAGTGCTGGAGATGGTCACCATGTGGATGGACTCAGATCTGACCATTTCAGGAAGAGAGATGGCGAAAAAGCTAGGGAATTCCATATCCGGAACAGTGCTGGAGATGGTCCCCATGTGGATGGACTCAGATCTGACCATTTCTGGAAGAGAGATGGCGAAAAAGCTAGGGAATTCCATATTCGGAACAGTGCTGGAGATGGTCCCCATGTGGATGGACTCAGATCTGACCATTTCAGGAAGAGAGATGGCGAAAAATCTAGGGAATTCCATATCCGGAACAGTGCTGGAGATGGTCCCCATGTGGATGGACTCAGATCTGACCATTTCTGGGAGAGAGATGGCGAGAAAGCTAGGGAATTCCATATCCGGAACAGTGCTGGAGATGGTCCCCATGTGGATGGACTCAGATCTGACCATTTCTGGAAGAGAGATGGCAAAAAAGCTAGGGAATTCCATATCCGGAACAGTGCTGGAGATGATTCCCATGTGGATGGACTCAGATCTGACCATTTCTGGAAGAGAGATGGCGAAAAAGCTAGGGAATTCCATATCCGGAACAGTGCTGGAGATGGTCACCATGTGGATGGACTCAGATCTGACCATTTCAGGAAGAGAGATGGCGAAAAAGCTATGGAATTCCATATCCGGAACAGTGCTGGAGATGGTCCCCATGTGGATGGACTCAGATCTGACCATTTCTGGAAGAGAGATGGCGAAAAAGCTAGGGAATTCCATATCCGGAACAGTGCTGGAGATGGTCCCCATGTGGATGGACTCAGATCTGACCATTTCTGGAAGAGAGATGGCGAAAAAGCTAGGGAATTCTATATCCGGAACAGTGCTGGGGATAGTCATCATATGGATGGTCTCAAAACTGATCATATCTGGAGGAAAAATGAGGAAAAGTAGGATAATACCATGCCCAGAGCTTTTCCAGGGATGGTCATCTTGTGGATAAAGAAGATCTGGGGATGGTCACCATGTGGATGGACTCAGATCTGACCATTTCAGGAAGAGAGATGGCGAGAAAGCTAGGGAATTCCATATCCGGAACAGTGCTGGAGATGGTCCCCATGTGGATGGACTCAGATCTGATCATTTCAGGAGGAGATATGGCGAAAAAGCTAGGGAATTCCATATCCGGAACAGTGCTGGAGATGGTCCCCATGTGGATGGACTCAGATCTGACCATTTCTGGGAGAGAGATGTCGAAAAAGCTAGGGAATTCCATATCCGGAACAGTGCTGGAGATGGTCCCCATGTGGATGGACTCAGATCTGACCATTTCTGGAAGAGAGATGGCGAAAAAGCTAGGGAATTCTATATCCGGAACAGTGCTGGAGATGGTCCCCATGTGGATGGACTCAGATCTGACCATTTCTGGAAGAGAGATGGCGAAAAAGCTAGGGAATTCCATATTCGGAACAGTGCTGGAGATGGTCCCCATGTGGATGGACTCATATCTGACCATTTCTGGAAGAGAGATGGCGAAAAAGCTAGGGAATTCTATATCCGGAACAGTGCTGGAGATGGTCCCCATGTGGATGGACTCAGATCTGACCATTTCTGGGAGAGAGATGGCGAAAAAGCTAGGGAATTCTATATCCGGAACAGTGCTGGAGATGGTCCCCATGTGGATGGACTCAGATCTGACCATTTCTGGGAGAGAGATGGCGAAAAAGCTAGGGAATTCTATATCCGGAACAGTGCTGGGGATAGTCATCATATGGATGGTCTCAAAACTGATCATATCTGGAGGAAAAATGAGGAAAAGTAGGATAATACCATGCCCAGAGCTTTTCCAGGGATGGTCATCTTGTGGATAAAGAAGATCTGGGGATGGTCACCATGTGGATGGACTCAGATCTGACCATTTCAGGAAGAGAGATGGCGAAAAAGCTAGGGAATTCCATATCCGGAACAGTGCTGGAGATGGTCCCCATGTGGATGGACTCAGATCTGACCATTTCTGGAAGAGAGATGGCGAAAAAGCTAGGGAATTCCATATCCGGAACAGTGCTGGAGATGGTCACCATGTGGATGGACTCAGATCTGACCATTTCAGGAAGAGAGATGGCGAAAAAGCTAGGGAATTCCATATCCGGAACAGTGCTGGAGATGGTCCCCATGTGGATGGACTCAGATCTGACCATTTCTGGAAGAGAGATGGCGAAAAAGCTAGGGAATTCCATATTCGGAACAGTGCTGGAGATGGTCCCCATGTGGATGGACTCAGATCTGACCATTTCTGGAAGAGAGATGGCGAAAAAGCTAGGGAATTCCATATCCGGAACAGTGCTGGAGATGGTCCCCATGTGGATGGACTCAGATCTGACCATTTCTGGAAGACAGATGGCGAAAAAGCTAGGGAATTCCATATCCGGAACAGTGCTGGAGATGGTCTCCATGTGGATGGACTCAGATCTGACCATTTCAGGAGGAGAGATGGCGAAAAAGCTAGGGAATTCCATATCCGGAACAGTGCTGGAGATGGTCCCCATGTGGATGGACTCAGATCTGACCATTTCTGGGAGAGAGATGGCGAAAAAGCTAGGGAATTCCATATCCGGAACAGTGCTGGAGATGGTCCCCATGTGGATGGACTCAGATCTGACCATTTCTGGAAGAGAGATGGCGAAAAAGCTAGGGAATTCCATATCCGGAACAATGCTGGAGATGGTCCCCATGTGGATGGACTCAGATCTGACCATTTCTGGAAGAGAGATGGCGAAAAAGCTAGGGAATTCCATATCCGGAACAGTGCTGGAGATGGTCTCCATGTGGATGGACTCAGATCTGACCATTTCAGGAGGAGAGATGGCGAAAAAGCTAGGGAATTCCATATCCGGAACAGTGCTGGAGATGGTCTCCATGTGGATGGACTCAGATCTGACCATTTCAGGAGGAGAGATGGCGAAAAAGCTAGGGAATTCCATATCCGGAACAGTGCTGGAGATGGTCCCCATGTGGATGGACTCAGATCTGACCATTTCTGGGAGAGAGATGTCGAAAAAGCTAGGGAATTCCATATCCGGAACAGTGCTGGAGATGGTCCCCATGTGGATGGACTCAGATCTGACCATTTCAGGAGGAGAGATGGCGAAAAAGCTAGGGAATTCCATATCCGGAACAGTGCTGGAGATGGTCCCCATGTGGATGGACTCAGATCTGACCATTTCTGGAAGACAGATGGCGAAAAAGCTAGGGAATTCCATATCCGGAACAGTGCTGGAGATGGTCTCCATGTGGATGGACTCAGATCTGACCATTTCAGGAGGAGAGATGGCGAAAAAGCTAGGGAATTCCATATCCGGAACAGTGCTGGAGATGGTCCCCATGTGGATGGACTCAGATCTGACCATTTCTGGAAGACAGATGGCGAAAAAGCTAGGGAATTCCATATCCGGAACAGTGCTGGAGATGGTCCCCATGTGGATGGACTCAGATCTGACCATTTCTGGGAGAGAGATGGCGAAAAAGCTAGGGAATTCCATATCCGGAACAGTGCTGGAGATGGTCCCCATGTGGATGGACTCAGATCTGACCATTTCTGGAAGAGAGATGGCGAAAAAGCTAGGGAATTCCATATCCGGAACAGTGCTGGAGATGGTCCCCATGTGGATGGACTCAGATCTGACCATTTCTGGAAGACAGATGGCGAAAAAGCTAGGGAATTCCATATCCGGAACAGTGCTGGAGATGGTCTCCATGTGGATGGACTCAGATCTGACCATTTCAGGAGGAGATATGGCGAAAAAGCTAGGGAATTCCATATCCGGAACAGTGCTGGAGATGTTCACCATGTGGATGGACTCAGATCTGACCATTTCAGGAAGAGAGATGGCGAAAAAGCTAGGGAATTCCATATCCGGAACAGTGCTGGAGATGGTCACCATGTGGATGGACTCAGATCTGACCATTTCTGGAAGAGAGATGGCGAAAAAGCTAGGGAATTCCATATCCGGAACAGTGCTGGAGATGGTCACCATGTGGATGGACTCAGATCTGACCATTTCAGGAAGAGAGATGGCGAAAAAGCTAGGGAATTCCATATCCGGAACAGTGCTGGAGATGGTCCCCATGTGGATGGACTCAGATCTGACCATTTCTGGAAGAGAGATGGCGAAAAAGCTAGGGAATTCCATATTCGGAACAATGCTGGAGATGGTCCCCATGTGGATGGACTCAGATCTGACCATTTCAGGAAGAGAGATGGCGAAAAAGCTAGGGAATTCCATATCCGGAACAGTGCTGGAGATGGTCCCCATGTGGATGGACTCAGATCTGACCATTTCTGGGAGAGAGATGGCGAAAAAGCTAGGGAATTCCATATCCGGAACAGTGCTGGAGATGGTCCCCATGTGGATGGACTCAGATCTGACCATTTCTGGGAGAGAGATGGCGAAAAAGCTAGGGAATTCCATATCCGGAACAATGCTGGGGATAGTCATCATATGGATGGGCTCAAAACTGATCATATCTGGAGGAAAAATGAGGAAAAGTAGGATAATACCATGTCCAGAGCTTTTCCAGGGATGGTCATCTTGTGGATAAAGAAGATTTGGGTATGTCTAAAATAATGATGAGAAGGACGTCTTATGTTCGTAGATCATGAAATTGCTTTTTCTTGCAAATTCTAATTCAATTATACTGCGAGAAATGATTGATAAATGGTTTTTAGCTCGTTAAAAAACTGTGGCCGTTTTTTGCTCGTAAGATTTTTTGACAGTTTTTTTGCTGTGACAAAAAAGATACAGGGTTTTTGCAATAAGGTCCTCAAATGTTCAGCTGGACTACCTCCATAACATATCCAAACACGAAGGAAATCGTCAGGGCCAATTTTTTTTTAAATTAGAAAAATCTCATTTTTTGCCTATTTTTGGGGGATAGGGAGCGTATGAAGGGGGAGGGGGTAAAAACAAAAAAATTACGTTCGAGATAATGTCATTTGAGGAGGGGTCACCGAAGATCGGAAGTTGATATCTCTTACCGTTGATTTTTTAAATGGGTCAAAAAACTGAAAATTGCGAAAAACTGTTTTTTTTTAAATAGTACTATTACCGTTACTTTTCCGATCCATCACCGGTTGTGACTGATGCAGTCGGGTTCAGAATTAAAAGATCTTTCAAAAATGTCCGAATTTGTCCAAATCCGTTGAAAATTAGGCCCTCCAGGCTGGTTGACCTTTGACCTTGAATAATTCAAGATGGCGATTTTTCCGGTGATAGGTGTCTAAGGACGAAATGTTCAGCTGGACTACCTCCATAACATATCCAAACACGAAGGAAATCGTCAGGGCCAATTTTTTTTTAAATTAGAAAAATCTCATTTTTTGCCTATTTTTGGGGGATAGGGAGCGTATGAAGGGGGAGGGGGTAAAAACAAAAAAATTACGTTCGAGATAATGTCATTTGAGGAGGGGTCACCGAAGATCGGAAGTTGATATCTCTTACCGTTGATTTTTTAAATGGGTCAAAAGACTGAAAATTGCGAAAAACTGTTTTTTTTTAAATAGGACTATTACCGTTACTTTTCCGATCCATCACCGGTTGTGACTGATGCAGTCGGGTTCAGAATTAAAAGATCTTTCAAAAATGTCCGAATTTGTCCAAATCCGTTGAAAATTAGGCCCTCCAGGCTGGTTGACCTTTGACCTTGAATAATTCAAGATGGCGATTTTTCCGGTGATAGGTGTCTAAGGACGAAATGTTCAGCTGGACTACCTCCATAACATATCCAAAAATGAAGGAAATCGTCAGGGCTAATTTTTTTTAAAATTAGAAAAACCTCATTTTTTGCCTATTTTTGGAGGATAGGGAGCGTATGAAGGGGGAGGGGGTAAAAACAAAAAAATTACGTTCGAGGTAATGTCATTTGAGGTGGGGTCACCGAAGATCGGAAGTTGATATCTCTTACCGTTGATTTTTTAAATGGGTCAAAAGACTGAAGATTGCGAAAAAGAGTTTTTTTTTTAAATAGGACTATTACCGTTACTTTCCCGATCCATCACCGGTTGTGACTGATGCAGTCGGGTTCAGAATTAAAAGATCTTTCAAAAATGTCCGAATTTGTCCAAATCCGTTGAAAATTAGGCCCTCCAGGCTGGTTGACCTTTGACCTTGAATAATTCAAGATGGCGATTTTTCCGGTGATAGGTGTCTAAGGACGAAATGTTCAGCTGGACTACCTCCATAACATATCCAAAAATGAAGGAAATCGTCAGGGCCAATTATTTTTAAAATTAGAAAAACAAAATTTTTTGCCTATTTTTAGGGGATAGGGAGCGCATGAAGGGGGAGGGGGTAATTTGGGTAAGTTAGTTCAATAGAATGTATTGACATTGTGGGGGGTCACCGAAGACCGGAAGTTGATATCTCTTACCGTTTAGCAGCTAGAATTTTGCAAAGTTGAAAAAAAAAGTCGATTGTGAAAACTGCTCTCTCTTGGAGTTCGAGCAGTTAAAAATTTCGATAGTAAAGTGAAAAAAATTTATTGAACAGATCACATTTCAGTTATTGATTTAAAATTTGTTTCATCTAGAAAAGTTTCTTGAAAAACTGAAAAACATATTTTGTTGCAAAAAAATAAATAAAAATCTGCTACGAAATTCAGACATCACTTTAAAGATTTCTACATGTTAAAAAATTTCGATAACAAACTGAAAAAAATTTATTGAACAGATCACATTTCAGTTATTGCTTTCTTGAAAAGTTTCTTGAAAAAAGTGAATGGTGAAAAACATATTTTGATGCAAAAAAAAAAATCAAAAGTTATTAAATAGATTCAGACACCCAGAGGTACATCAAGCCTAATAAAAAGTGAAGCCATTTTTCAATTTTCGTTGTAAAATTTTTTTGCAAATATTGCACCGCAACTTAAACAAATTTGCTCGTAGTTCTTGTATTATTTTGACAAACATTACGAAATATGTATTTTTAGATAGCTTTTAATTCACGATTTTTGAAATATATTAGACTGATAGGTCAATTCTCTTTAGAAAAAAACTTGTCAATAGTCTTCACTGTCTCTATGCAAAAACGTATGGAAAAAATGAAATGTCGAGAAGCCCCTGCAAACATCACTTTAAAGTTTTTTTTTCATATTGAAAAATATTTTGCATAAAAAGAAAAAAATCAAAAGATATTTAGAAAATAATTTTAGATATTATTTTATTTTTTGAAAGTCTATTAAGTTAACTTGTGCAATGAATACAATGATAAACTCCTTTAAGAAAGGTATGTAAAAAAGTCAATATTTTTTTCTGAACTAAATAGAACTGAACGAAAATGATCTGTAACTCATTGTATCTCATCATGCTATCTTTAAATAATTATGAAAAATTTAGAATCAATAATATTATCTTACTAATTATTCACATTAATATTTTTTGTGCGATCTTTACTTTTTGTGACTACAAATATTTTTCTCTTTATAATGAATGGATGTTCATCGTTGTTATAAACTTCCAGAAATTCATGGCATTCCGAGATCATATGGAAGTAAATGAATCAATTTACACCTAAGTTTTTCCCAGGATACTTGAGATTATATTGTGAATAGTATTTCAGATGCCTTATGTGTCTTAAAGAGCTAACTATATGATAGCTAAATGAACTGGACATCTAACACTTTTTACATATATACAGAATAAAATTCTGGATTTTCAGAGGGTATTTATAGGGATTGAGCAGAAAAATATCTTTTAGTACATTCGTTGATATTGCAAAAAAGTGTCGCGCAATATAATAAATCGACTCTCGAAAGTGTTCGCATTAGATAAAAGTGAAGAAGAAATGGTGGAGTTAATATTAAAGAATAAAAATATTGACGATCTAATAGAAGTGATTAGAGGGTGCGATATACCCTGTCTAATACTTGGTGCCGTGAAAAAATTACATGATTTATCGCGGGCAGGTGTTGTTTTTTCGTCACAACAAAAGAAACAACTTCTTATGAATGTTCTTAGTAGTGGAACTTCAGTTGAAGAAACATTCAATAGTTTGTGCGAAATCATAATCGATGGTGTAGTAGTTATTCCTGAAGAGCCACAGGAACAACGCAATGATAAGATCTGCAAGATCTGTTTTCACAATACCATCGATGTAGTATTTCTTCCTTGTGGTCACATCCTATCGTGTGAGTCATGCGCATATAGGGAGGGGCGATGTCCTTTAAGGTGCGAGGACGATATGTCAACATTTACGAAGATTTATTTTTCTTAAGGTAAGAATGAATTTCTTGAATTGAACAAATCTTT
>NW_026604495.1:0-29465 GCF_024763615.1 Phlebotomus papatasi
AAATAGTTATAAGCAGTATTTATACTGCCATTAGCGCCTCATCCTAACTTATTGTGTAAGACCATTCATTCTTCAGAGAACAATTTGTCCTAATTATTTTAAATAAATTGAATAATATTGAAATATTCTACCCTATTGCTTTCTCTGATTTGCTAAAGCTTGAAGATATTCAAAGCGTTAGCCAATCAGAAAACAAGATGGAACTATAAAATATTTTATATGGTGTTAATATTTATTTACATGTAATTTTTCATATCTCTGTTTGAAATCAAATTATTATCAAAAAAAAACAAATATAAGTTGCAATGTAATGTCTTCGAATGAAAAGGTTAGAACACTTTACAAAATCTTTTCTGTTTTTTAAATGCAATCCGATGAGCAAATTAAAAACAATTCAGCGAAGTGCTGTTTTTTGCAGTTTCACGGAATTTCAACAGAATTTATAAAAATAATATTTATCTCTTGAGAGCGACTATATTTTTTCTAAAGAAAAAAAATGCCCTTGAAAGAATTTTACTCACTTACTTAATGGCAGTCTTAAGAATCGCAATTGCCAGAAGCAAAGCTACTTGTTTGGGTTTCCGTTTTTTTTTTTTTTTGCTTCATTTTTTTTTACAATCGGATTTACCAATGTCTCTCACAGTAGGACTCTCCAAGTTACATAATTATTGCACATATAAAGAAATTCAACTTAGTGTTTTTTTTTTCTTTCCATCATTTTCTCATACACCTCTCATGGGCCGTCTTTAGTCAGAGACCCAACAACTCTTTAAAATTATATGAAGTGTTGGAAATGAGTTGAATTTTCGTCTATGGTTGTATATATTTACCACCGACCAAGTCAACTTGGTCAGCAGTGGAGTTCGCAATCGCGCAAAAATTCTTTCCACACATTCAATTTGGTCAAGTATAATTATTCTGTGCATTTTTTGCATTGCGTAAAGAAATGACGAAGGAACAAGTCAAGACAATTTTTCAATGCTCGAGGGAATAAAAAGATAACCAAAGTTGAGGTTTTTTTTTCACAAAAGAGGTTTTCCATTCTTTTTCTTTTGTATATTATTTGTAAAAAAACACATGCCATATGACCATAAAAGGGCACTTTTCTATGCTTTAAAAAGAGCTTTTTTTTGATTTTTTAATACAGATAAATCACTGATGACACGTCTTTAGCTATAAAAAAGACTCTAACGCAAAAAGATTACCATCTATTTCGTGTTTGGTTTTTTAAAGATGTTATTATTCACAAAAATTATACATATATGTACCGCCAAAATCATTATTTGGAAAAACCTTTGCCTGACACGTCAAAATAACTTAATTGACAACCGAAAAGAAATCCTAAAATACTATAATTTGATGGAAATCAATATGTAATTTAAAAAATGATAAATTGCAGTGATAACCTATGTTTTTCTATTTGTTTGGTCGAATATATAAAAAAAACTAAGAACAATCACTAGAGAGACTTTCAATGCTAATAAGTCAATTGTTCAATTCACAGTACACTAAATAATTAAAGTCTGTTAATATGTTTGCAACATCATGCTAAATTTTACATGCACATCGCACACGACCAGTGATTTCCTTATTACACTACCAACATAATTTTTGAGGGAAAGAGAGAATCTCAATTATTATCTCATTAAGAGTTTTTCCTCTTTCTGGTAACCGTTTCCTTCATAATTCGAAAATTGCACACTTGTTTCTTTCCAGACATTCAATTCTCTACGCCTCATTTTATTCGCTTAAATTAGCTTCAAGAACTTTTCTGATAATATTTTGTCGGAGACTCTGTCAATGTTTTTAAGCAAGCCATTGATCAAAAATCAAAAAGAAAAAAAAATTAAATACATTCACAAATTCTTGAGAGCCTTAATCGCAAATTCACAAAAAGAGAATCTTAATTTTGACATTGAAAAGTCAGTTGCAATTACACTGCAAAATTGGAAAATTCCATTACCATCCAACATACAAACAAATCAATGTAACTTTCAGCATAAAAACAAAAGAACATGTTAATTATCACAAGAACACAGCTGGAGATAGATTAAAACCAAAGAAGTACTGCGGGCTTTTTTGCATAAGGACAAGAATTCTAATTTGTTAATTGGGGGTACCATTACAATAATGTATAAATTGTATATAATATACAACACTAAGGCATTTAACTTACTTATGAAGCAAAGTCCTAATTTAATTTTTTTTTGTTTATAGTTCTATCACTGAGCAAATGCACTAAATTTTTTAAGTTTAAGGCAATTAGGTGCCTAACCACCCAATTGCCTTAAGTTTCTAAATTATGTAACGCATCATTTTCAATTTTCTTGCAAAAAAATATTCCAAAAAAAACATTTCTGCTAAGTCATTTAAATTGTACTCACAAAATATGCAATTTGACTTCGCAAAATAAAAGATCTATAAAAAATGTATAATCTTTAAAAAAAAATGTAAAGTTGGTAATCGACTAAATTCTTTCATTTTAGGGGACCTGTGCAAAATTCCTGACAGGTTAGTTATAACGTACAATGGAACAATTTTGAATATAAATACTCTAAATTTGAATTTAGAGATTATCGACAAAGATTCTTTGTGATCCTTTTCATTTTCTCATCTGAAACAATGAGAAAATCTCATTATACGTATTTAGATTCCGTTCAACATTACCTTACTGTACCCTTAGCATCAGTAGGGGAAAGTGGGACACCTTTGAATTGGGGCAGTTTTAAAAATGGGCTCTTTTTCTTGTTTGTAAATGAAACTAAATCTCATGATATAGTTTAACTCCACAAACCAATTGAGAAACTAAGTTACTTTATGATAAGGCTCAATTCCATTTAGAAATTGAACAAAAGAGCACAATTTCAAAGCTGCCCTAATTCAAAGGTTCCCCAGTTCCCCCTATTTTGAATTTGAAGCCTCATATTAGGTGAGATTCTTAACAATCTCACCTACTATAATCCTAACAAAATTTCATGTCGTCCGATCGACCTCAAACTTGGCCAAAATGTGTTTCAGCACTTCCTGATCACGAATATATATGTGGCTATTTTACGTTCCCGGCCGGCCGGCTGGCCGGCCGCTCTTTGGAGCTTTATAGCTCCTAAACTAAAAAAGATATCGACTTGCGGTTTTCGGCAAAGGTTATATATCGGGTAAAAATTGCAACTTGGTGCATTGACCCCCCACCCCCCACCCCTCCTTCCGCCATTTTGAAGACCCCCCTTTTTTTGTTTTCTCAATAGCTCCGCCCCTATGGCATCGAGCGGGCTCAAATTTTAGTATGTTATAGCTGGGCCTTAGAGCTTTCCATCAATACCAAACTTAAGGTCCCCCGACCCCCCTGACCCGAGCTATAAGGGTCCAAAAAAAAATTCTTAAAATGACCATAACTCCGGTTCTAATTATCAGAATTTAAAAAGTGAGGGCTTTTTGGAAAGCTCTCGTGAAATGCCACTTCCCCTTCTAACATCGCAAGTTCATAAAACCACCGCTAGGGGCGCTATTATTAAAAAGAAAATTTTTAAATCTTAAAAGTTAAATAACTCAAAAATTCCATTGTGCATCCGGCTGAAATTTTAGTATGTTGTAGCCGTTGACTATACCTATCAAACAAAAAAAACCTTAAGTCGATCCATAACCCCTGACCCGAGCTATAAGGGGTCAAAGTTCGAACATTGACCGGCCTCTATCTCCAGTTCTAATTAACATATCGACATAAATTTTACCTTTTTGGTTTCGTCTCGATGAGCACTTTCAGATGGAAGTTCAAAAAGTCGCCACAGGTGGCGCTGTGATAGCGTCAAAATTCATCGAAATTCAAAGTCACTTTTCTCAAAAACGGCATTGTGCAAGTTAATCAAATTTTAGTATGCTGTAGTCCAGTCTAGGACGTTTCCAAAATGGTGCGTAAGTGCGCTGTGGTTAAAACAGAACCGGAGATATGAGGGGTCAAAGTTCACGAAATTCAAAAAATCATATCTCCGGTTCTATGTGACCGATTTTGATGAATGAGGGCTTAAACGAAAGATCTCACCAAATGCTACAACTTTGTAGAATATTTGAACTTCGTGGGACCAACACCAGGGGCGCCACAGTCGAAAAACCAATTTCAATATCACATAACCTCAATTATCTCGACTGTCGCTGAACCGATTTTGATGATTACTTCAAAATAATTGTAGAGCACATTTGTCTCTACATTTCGTCCATACATCATTTTCCACTCAGACTACGCTATCACTCCGATTTTGCCGTTTAAGTGTGAAAAAATTGATTTTTCCCATAATAACGCTTTGAAATCACTCAGATGCCAATTTGACTGCCTCTACTCCACCAAGACACTTAAAATAGGGTTTTAAATGGAAAGTCCCACAAAATACAACAATTCTTTGATATAGTTGAAGTTCAACAAATGACTACTTGGGGCACTCTGGATGAAAAAACAAGTTAAGAAACAAAAAACCTCGCTTATCTTGGCTTCTGAGTAATCGATGAGATCATGTTCTATAGAAAAATTATAGAGAACATTCTGGTCTACATTTCACCCATATATCACTTTCGTGCCAGTTCATCCCAATCCTTGATATTTTGGTTTAAATACACAATTTGTATAATTTCACGAATTTGATTCAAGATAACTGAATGGCGACTCACAATTTCAGCTCTAAATCGAATTTGCATGCACTCCGAGTTAGCTCACGTTAAGAATCTCACCTACATAAGCCGGTTAGGATTATCTGTCCCTTTTTAATTCAAATTGATTTTTTTGTTACTTCCTTTTCAGAAGTATGGTACTAAATCGTATAGAGTAGTTTATCATCTTTGTTTTCTCTCAAATTGTTTTTAGTATATTTAAAAATTTAAAAAAATAAAGATATTGTTTTGTGTGAAATATCGGACACAGAATTCCTCGAAGTTTCTTCCCCTTTCAGAATTCTTACAAAGTTTTTCACTGCATTTCGTTCGTATATACTATAAGTAGTAAGGGTGAAGCAGAGTACTGTTTTGTGGGCGTGGCTTTCCATGGAGCACGAGACTGTTTTGTGACGCCACATCGATAACTCTGGTGGGTGGGCTACCTGCAGGTCGGTTTCCCCGCCCCCGCTCCCCCTTCCTGGTCCTCTTTTGTGTTTAGGTTAATTATTTTAACTGAATATAGAGCACGATACTGATTTATGGGCTTGGCTTGCCCGTGGATAAACTGTTGCAGGAAGCATTTTGATTGGTTATGAAGCACGATACTGTTTTGGGGGCGTGGCTTGTCTGTGGATATGGAGTACAATACTGCTGTAGGAAGCATTTTGATTGGTTATGAAGCACGATACTGTTGTTGAGGGACGCATTTTCATTGGCTATGGAGCACGATACTGTTGAAGGAAGCGTTTTCATTGGCTATGGAGTACGATACTGCTGTTTGAAATGTGATCCGTTTCAGACGCCATATTGATCTTAGCTGTAAGCTTTAGGCGACCATCTTGAAATTTTTGGAACTTTAAACTTTTTGAGATTGCGGTTTTTGATAGTCATTTTGAATATTTGAATTAACGGAAATTACTTTGGTGGACTCTTCCTCATGTAATTTTTTTTCTCCCTATATAATTTATATGAGAAAAGATCTGCCATCCATGGGAATTGATCACCAGACCTCTCGGTTGCGAGTCCAGCACCTTATCCATTGTGCCATTGTGGCATGATAGAAGGTTTGTCAGAAGTCTTTCCTATGCAGTAAGCGGGATTCTCTATAGTCTCTGGCCTATATGCACTGTCCAAGTGTGGAAAAATGCAAATGCAATATGAGACCTTTTCGCGCGCTCGAGACCATATGGGAGAGACTATTTGTATAAGCCTTTGCGCGACAATTTGATTCCTTCAGATGAATGAAGCAACATGGAAAAAATGTCTTGCAGTGCGCAAGATAATTGTCAAATTGAGTCGAATTTCGCAATATTCACTAATTTTACTGGCGATAAGAACTATCAATAATTTTCATTGGTTATTGAACAGCATGATGTTGATGCCGTCATGCAATTTAAACCATTTTCATTGGATATTGATCAATAGATATTGAAACGTCATTGAGTTGAGATTTGCATGTAAACAGCTTTTTTTAGAAGCATGCAACTTTTGAGCTTGCGTATTGTTTGCAATATTTGTCTTTTTTATTTAAATTGTAACATAAATTACCGAAAAATATCATACTTTTCCACTTACATGATTGTACCTCACATTATTCACATCTCTTGATGATATGATCAAACGATCTTTATGCAATTTGTCTAAAAAAATATTTTTTCGTTCAGTGATTTCAGATAAGAAGTGATAAATTTCGTGAAATATATTGAATTTCTGCTTATTGCAGATGGTGACTGTCATGAAATTTCAAGAATCTGGGTTTCAGATCCCCAATTTTCAAATAAACAAACTGATGATCAAAGATGTTGCAATGCATTTCTATACAATTGTGGGATTATTCGAAATATGATCTCTTGTAGCATGCATAAAATAAAAGAATTAAAAGATGAATGAAAAAAATGTCAATGAGCGCAAAATTTCATGTCTTGTGTATGAATCATTTAACTCTCTTGATCGCAAGTGGGAAAATATGGAAAAGTGTTAGATTTCTCATAACTTTGTATTACAATGTTCTTTTTCTCTGACATTAGAGAATTTTTACAACATTACAGAACAAAATTATTCAAAGTGAATTATTGATTTGTGTTTTCTCTTATTATAATTTAACAAAATGAAAAATATCTTTAAATATATGTACAATATTTACCTAAGAATTTGGTTATGTGGAGAAATGGCAGCAGAGTGAAATAAAATAGGAACCGACTTTTCATACAAAATTGATTTTTATGAATGAAATGTCGTATAGACTTCTATAATTCGGTACCTGGGATGCTGAATTAACTTATACATTTTTTATTGATGACTCATTATCAAATTTATGTATATTTCTGTGGCACATATCACAAAATAGAAGATGAAATCCTCTTTCTTTAGTAGAAGATCAATTATTTTAAGATGACTCTCAGTAGAATAGGCATAAAAAAATAAAATTCAAGCGATACTCACTAAAATAAAGTCAAACATTTGCGTTCTTACACTGATAAAAGAAATTTAGCTTTGCACTCACTAGCACTTCATCACTGAATACTATTAATTTTAGTTCTTGACCCTAAAGCTTCATCCTCCCCCTGAATAAATGTTAACAAAATTTAATTTATTACATTGAAAAACAATTTAAAAAAAGTAACTTTACTTGTTATTTAGAAAAATGTACTACTTACCCCTCACATCCTACTTCTACACTTTTTTCTAGGATGTGAACATGACATGTCCGAACATGTTTCTACGGATATGAAACAAATATTTTGCACACGTCTGCATAATTTTCTCGGAAAATTTCGTTAGTACGATCAAAAGATCCTAAATTATTTTAGAGGAATTTTAGCAATTAGAAGAAAAAACTTTTATTTGTATGTCAGATTTAATGGTGAGTGGAGGTTAAATTCTCAGTGAAAAGTAATAAGTCGCAAAAAAAGTTGTCTGAAAATATGAAAACCCAAGAAAGATCACATCAAGTTCCAAGTATAATAAAGGAAAAGCAGCGGTTCAACAAATATAATCCTGATCCTTCTGAAGAACTTCGCAAGGAAGAGGAAAAATATGCAAAAAATCGATATCAAAATACAACTCCTGAACTACTGAATGCATACACCTACTTTCTAAATCGAACATCTACATTGTTTATCACGATCGGGTTTTCTCCAGAGAATTTTTCACCAGTTGCTAAAATATGTGCCGTAAGCTACTGGGATGGAATTGATGCTGTAGAATTCACCCAAAATACATGGACAACGTTCTGTGCCAGCAAGCAAACTTTAAGAAAATTATTGGGAGAGGATGCTGGAAAGGATGATGCTAATATGGAACTTGAGCTGCTGAATATTCAACTTAAAAACTGCATGAACATTAGTAGTTACTATGCCGTGGAAAATTCCGAACTACTTATTCTCAGTCAAAATGATGGAAATGATCGTCTATCCCTAAATATTTCAGAATTTGACAAATTAATGTTACTTTCTGAATTTATAAATGTAACTTTGATTTACAATACTTCTGTACAGTGGTATGTACAAGAATATTTTGAGAGATACAGCAATGTTTGTAAATCTTTAGGTGTGCAAAGATTGGAAAATTCTAATTTTTCAAACAGCAATACTTTTGATCCACCAGTCAATTATTTTCGCCTGTTTCATGAAATTCCTTTTGTAGCAAGTAAATCAAATATTTCTTAAAATGTAACATGTGTATAAAAATCAAATGATGTCAAATATAAAGATGAGAAAACGTAAATGTAAATTGTTTTAATCTTGTATATTTGCAATCTGAATCCTCTTAAGGTAAGAAGAATGAAGAAAAAAATGAAACTTCAATTGCACAGGGTTATGCATTATGCCAATATTTATCTATACCAACATCCCCTTTTCATCTCAACATATTTGCTATGTGAGCAAGATTAAAGTCAATGAAATAAAATTATTTGTGAGAATTTTGTCTTGTTGTGAAAAGAAATTGTTTTACAATCAATTATTTCAACATCAGACAATGTTTCATCTGTACATCAAGAAAAACACAACATGTTTCATTGATGCATGATGAAAAAATCAATATGAAAATGCAGTGAAAAATTTTACCAACATAAAAAAATCTGCAGAGAGATATCATATTTTTTATCATCTTGCATGTTTTCTGCATCAGAATATTTTCTTCACGTGAACAAAAATCTTCAAAGTGGCGTCTGGCATTTTTTCTCAACGTAATCTGATTTTTTCTTTGCAGCATTAGCAGGATTGTTTTAATTACATTTTATAGCACAATCAAAAATGATTGTATCGAACTTCTTTGACAAAATCTACTCGATTGCATGCAACTACTTTTAAACAATTCACATGATTCCTCATGTTGATGGCATCATAAAAACAAAAAAAAATAATGATACTTTGATCAGATGCGTAAGAAAACTCATTTCATTGTTTTACAATCAATTTTATTTATAACTTAGTCGATTGTAGTTTTTCATTACACAAAAAAAATCTTGACTTCATTTTTTGTTTTCTTCACGAGAAATATATTCTTGTAGTCTCAACGTATGGCTCTCGGCATATAGGGCAATGTCTTGTTTTTGAAGCACATCCTTGACAAGCAGCAACGTGTCCACAAGGTAGGAAAGCGGTATCGTATTCATTGTTGTAGCATATTTTGCAGATTTTATGTGATTGCTGTACAATATCGTATTCTGCTTCTACATTATCACAATCCAAAATTTGATCGCCAAAGAATATCTCAAACAAATTATCAATTGTATTTTCATCATTAGTGTTAAAGAATTGTACCATCAATTGTTTTTTCTCCAAAATAGTCATGCTTTTTCCATTTTTTCATTTTTCTTGAAATTTTTTCCACTACACCGCGACGTAAAATCTTATTGTTGTTTTCATGAAGTAGGTCGATCATTTGTGCAATTGTCTTTTTATGTAAAATAAATTGCACCAAATCAGACTCTGATTTTTCTTTTGCCAAAGCTTCTGCTAATTGTCTCAAGCTGTGCGTACTCATTGCGATATAGATTTTTTCTGAGTGATTTTTTAAGATACACCATGTTAAATAATTGTGAAAAATGTTTGTAATGAACAATTTTCAACGAAAGAAAGAAAGGGGAGAGGGATTTTTGAGTTAAAAACGCTCTAATTTTATACTTTTAACTTTTTATTGCAAATGATATAGAAAATTATACATCACTACTAGAATTTTCAGATGAATATACATGATCTGTAGCAGGTTTCCTAGAATAATATAACGTTTGTTCCTCAAAATCAGATAAAAAATCTTCCGCAGGTACTTGATCTCCTTCTGAATAAGTCACATATTCTACAAGGTAAAGATTTTTCTCCTGTTTTTCAAAGTATTTTTCTGTGAGCTTATTTGTTTAAGCTGTTATATCATTGCTAAATCGATAAAGGTTTATTGAGTTGTATTAGCCGCCTAAAATCCCGAAAATACCGAATTAGTTGAAAAAGGTATCATAACTACTCCCGCAGTTGCTTTTGCACTTGCTAGTGGCAAAAGAACCAAACGCAATAAAAATTTGTAAAAAATCCAAGTCAAGTGGGAAAATAACGTTAAAAAATGAGTGTAATGTGTAAATTTTAATGCAAAAGTTAAATATGACGTCATCGGATTCTGAGAAGGGGTTGGGTGGGGGTATAGAGGTATGGGAGGGGGGGTGCCCAGTACAATTGGTGTATGTGCATTTTGTCCGAGATGAAATGCGACCTCCTCAGGTCGGGCCCAAATTTTGGATCTACACGTTTTCGACACTCATAAATCAAGAATATGTGCGCTAAAAAACGATTTTCGTCGATTCTACAGGAGAGGTTTGAAACATGTCCATGCAAAAGGAAAAATCTCCAATTTAATTTTTTTGTTGCAAATGATGCTTTTCCAGGAAATCATTCCGGAATTTAGTATTTTTATTAAAAAATTCCTAATTGCACTTGTGCAGAGGATCATATTTCAACTGGGAATGGATTTTTTCCAAGAAAAGTTGCGATCGTGTAAGTGTATTTTACTAAGGCCATCAAGTCTTGTTCGAAACATGTCCTAGTGCATACAAAGAAGGAAAATCTCAAATTTCATCTTTTTATCACGTATGGTGTTTTTCCGGTAAAATATCGTACAATTTTGAAACTTTTATGAGACATTTTTCATTGCACGTGTGAAAAATAATATTTCAATTTCGCAATATTGGATAATTTTTTAAGTGATGCATAACTTGAACTGGATATTTCAACCAAGTGTGTAAAATTGTTGTTATTCTATAATCGACAGTCAAACCAATAAGTTTGTTTTACGAAAGATAGGCCAACCTAATTCACGGAGAATACATATTTCGGATACACAATAACATGGTGAGTTCCATATTTTTGAATAAAGAAATTCATAAAAATTATATTTGACGAAACTGTTTTGCAGTTTTTGATAAATCATAATCCTACGAAAGAAGAAGCTGAGAAAATTTTGGAAAGATTTACACGAAAAAGATCACATTCTGATGACCTGCCATCTTGGATAGAAGAAATTTTAAATAAAATGGAACGTGACATAGCTTCTGAGAAGTTACACAAAATTCAAAGGAGTGAGGTAGAGGAGTCTAACAAAGAAGTTGAAGATCAACTCATGTGTAAAATAAAAGATAAGCTCACAGAAAAATACTTTGAAAAACAGGAGAAAAATCTTTACCTTGTAGAATATGTGACTTATTCAGAAGGAGATCAAGTACCTGCGGAAGATTTTTTATCTGATTTTGAGGAACAAACGTTATATTATTCTAGGAAACCTGCTTCAGATCATGTATATTCATCTGAAAATTCTAGTAGTGATGTATAATTTTCTATATCATTTGCAATAAAAAGTTAAAAGTATAAAATTAGAGCGTTTTTAACTCAAAAATCCCTCTCCCCTTTCTTTCTTTCGTTGAAAATTGTTCATTACAAACATTTTTCACAATTATTTAACATGGTGTATCTTAAAAAATCACTCAGAAAAAATCTATATCGCAATGAGTACGCACAGCTTGAGACAATTAGCAGAAGCTTTGGCAAAAGAAAAATCAGAGTCTGATTTGGTGCAATTTATTTTACATAAAAAGACAATTGCACAAATGATCGACCTACTTCATGAAAACAACAATAAGATTTTACGTCGCGGTGTAGTGGAAAAAATTTCAAGAAAAATGAAAAAATGGAAAAAGCATGACTATTTTGGAGAAAAAACAATTGATGGTACAATTCTTTAACACTAATGATGAAAATACAATTGATAATTTGTTCGAGATATTCTTTGGCGATCAAATTTTGGATTGTGATAATGTAGAAGCAGAATACGATATTGTACAGCAATCACATAAAATCTGCAAAATATGCTACAACAATGAATACGATACCGCTTTCCTACCTTGTGGACACGTTGCTGCTTGTCAAGGATGTGCTTCAAAAACAAGACATTGCCCTATATGCCGAGAGCCATACGTTGAGACTACAAGAATATATTTCTCGTGAAGAAAACAAAAAATGAAGTCAAGATTTTTTTTGTGTAATGAAAAACTACAATCGACTAAGTTATAAATAAAATTGATTGTAAAACAATGAAATGAGTTTTCTTACGCATCTGATCAAAGTATCATTATTTTTTTTTGTTTTTATGATGCCATCAACATGAGGAATCATGTGAATTGTTTAAAAGTAGTTGCATGCAATCGAGTAGATTTTGTCAAAGAAGTTCGATACAATCATTTTTGATTGTGCTATAAAATGTAATTAAAACAATCCTGCTAATGCTGCAAAGAAAAAATCAGATTACGTTGAGAAAAAATGCCAGACGCCACTTTGAAGATTTTTGTTCACGTGAAGAAAATATTCTGATGCAGAAAACATGCAAGATGATAAAAAATATGATATCTCTCTGCAGATTTTTTTATGTTGGTAAAATTTTTCACTGCATTTTCATATTGATTTTTTCATCATGCATCAATGAAACATGTTGTGTTTTTCTTGATGTACAGATGAAACATTGTCTGATGTTGAAATAATTGATTGTAAAACAATTTCTTTTCACAACAAGACAAAATTCTCACAAATAATTTTATTTCATTGACTTTAATCTTGCTCACATAGCAAATATGTTGAGATGAAAAGGGGATGTTGGTATAGATAAATATTGGCATAATGCATAACCCTGTGCAATTGAAGTTTCATTTTTTTCTTCATTCTTCTTACCTTAAGAGGATTCAGATTGCAAATATACAAGATTAAAACAATTTACATTTACGTTTTCTCATCTTTATATTTGACATCATTTGATTTTTATACACATGTTACATTTTAAGAAATATTTGATTTACTTGCTACAAAAGGAATTTCATGAAACAGGCGAAAATAATTGACTGGTGGATCAAAAGTATTGCTGTTTGAAAAATTAGAATTTTCCAATCTTTGCACACCTAAAGATTTACAAACATTGCTGTATCTCTCAAAATATTCTTGTACATACCACTGTACAGAAGTATTGTAAATCAAAGTTACATTTATAAATTCAGAAAGTAACATTAATTTGTCAAATTCTGAAATATTTAGGGATAGACGATCATTTCCATCATTTTGACTGAGAATAAGTAGTTCGGAATTTTCCACGGCATAGTAACTACTAATGTTCATGCAGTTTTTAAGTTGAATATTCAGCAGCTCAAGTTCCATATTAGCATCATCCTTTCCAGCATCCTCTCCCAATAATTTTCTTAAAGTTTGCTTGCTGGCACAGAACGTTGTCCATGTATTTTGGGTGAATTCTACAGCATCAATTCCATCCCAGTAGCTTACGGCACATATTTTAGCAACTGGTGAAAAATTCTCTGGAGAAAACCCGATCGTGATAAACAATGTAGATGTTCGATTTAGAAAGTAGGTGTATGCATTCAGTAGTTCAGGAGTTGTATTTTGATATCGATTTTTTGCATATTTTTCCTCTTCCTTGCGAAGTTCTTCAGAAGGATCAGGATTATATTTGTTGAACCGCTGCTTTTCCTTTATTATACTTGGAACTTGATGTGATCTTTCTTGGGTTTTCATATTTTCAGACAACTTTTTTTGCGACTTATTACTTTTCACTGAGAATTTAACCTCCACTCACCATTAAATCTGACATACAAATAAAAGTTTTTTCTTCTAATTGCTAAAATTCCTCTAAAATAATTTAGGATCTTTTGATCGTACTAACGAAATTTTCCGAGAAAATTATGCAGACGTGTGCAAAATATTTGTTTCATATCCGTAGAAACATGTTCGGACATGTCATGTTCACATCCTAGAAAAAAGTGTAGAAGTAGGATGTGAGGGGTAAGTAGTACATTTTTCTAAATAACAAGTAAAGTTACTTTTTTTAAATTGTTTTTCAATGTAATAAATTAAATTTTGTTAACATTTATTCAGGGGGAGGATGAAGCTTTAGGGTCAAGAACTAAAATTAATAGTATTCAGTGATGAAGTGCTAGTGAGTGCAAAGCTAAATTTCTTTTATCAGTGTAAGAACGCAAATGTTTGACTTTATTTTAGTGAGTATCGCTTGAATTTTATTTTTTTATGCCTATTCTACTGAGAGTCATCTTAAAATAATTGATCTTCTACTAAAGAAAGAGGATTTCATCTTCTATTTTGTGATATGTGCCACAGAAATATACATAAATTTGATAATGAGTCATCAATAAAAAATGTATAAGTTAATTCAGCATCCCAGGTACCGAATTATAGAAGTCTATACGACATTTCATTCATAAAAATCAATTTTGTATGAAAAGTCGGTTCCTATTTTATTTCACTCTGCTGCCATTTCTCCACATAACCAAATTCTTAGGTAAATATTGTACATATATTTAAAGATATTTTTCATTTTGTTAAATTATAATAAGAGAAAACACAAATCAATAATTCACTTTGAATAATTTTGTTCTGTAATGTTGTAAAAATTCTCTAATGTCAGAGAAAAAGAACATTGTAATACAAAGTTATGAGAAATCTAACACTTTTCCATATTTTCCCACTTGCGATCAAGAGAGTTAAATGATTCATACACAAGACATGAAATTTTGCGCTCATTGACATTTTTTTCATTCATCTTTTAATTCTTTTATTTTATGCATGCTACAAGAGATCATATTTCGAATAATCCCACAATTGTATAGAAATGCATTGCAACATCTTTGATCATCAGTTTGTTTATTTGAAAATTGGGGATCTGAAACCCAGATTCTTGAAATTTCATGACAGTCACCATCTGCAATAAGCAGAAATTCAATATATTTCACGAAATTTATCACTTCTTATCTGAAATCACTGAACGAAAAAATATTTTTTTAGACAAATTGCATAAAGATCGTTTGATCATATCATCAAGAGATGTGAATAATGTGAGGTACAATCATGTAAGTGGAAAAGTATGATATTTTTCGGTAATTTATGTTACAATTTAAATAAAAAAGACAAATATTGCAAACAATACGCAAGCTCAAAAGTTGCATGCTTCTAAAAAAAGCTGTTTACATGCAAATCTCAACTCAATGACGTTTCAATATCTATTGATCAATATCCAATGAAAATGGTTTAAATTGCATGACGGCATCAACATCATGCTGTTCAATAACCAATGAAAATTATTGATAGTTCTTATCGCCAGTAAAATTAGTGAATATTGCGAAATTCGACTCAATTTGACAATTATCTTGCGCACTGCAAGACATTTTTTCCATGTTGCTTCATTCATCTGAAGGAATCAAATTGTCGCGCAAAGGCTTATACAAATAGTCTCTCCCATATGGTCTCGAGCGCGCGAAAAGGTCTCATATTGCATTTGCATTTTTCCACACTTGGACAGTGCATATAGGCCAGAGACTATAGAGAATCCCGCTTACTGCATAGGAAAGACTTCTGACAAACCTTCTATCATGCCACAATGGCACAATGGATAAGGTGCTGGACTCGCAACCGAGAGGTCTGGTGATCAATTCCCATGGATGGCAGATCTTTTCTCATATAAATTATATAGGGAGAAAAAAAATTACATGAGGAAGAGTCCACCAAAGTAATTTCCGTTAATTCAAATATTCAAAATGACTATCAAAAACCGCAATCTCAAAAAGTTTAAAGTTCCAAAAATTTCAAGATGGTGTCGCCTAAAGCTTACAGCTAAGATCAATATGGCGTCTGAAACGGATCACATTTCAAACAGCAGTATCGTACTCCATAGCCAATGAAAACGCTTCCTTCAACAGTATCGTGCTCCATAGCCAATGAAAATGCGTCCCTCAACAACAGTATCGTGCTTCATAACCAATCAAAATGCTTCCTACAGCAGTATTGTACTCCATATCCACAGACAAGCCACGCCCCCAAAACAGTATCGTGCTTCATAACCAATCAAAATGCTTCCTGCAACAGTTTATCCACGGGCAAGCCAAGCCCATAAATCAGTATCGTGCTCTATATTCAGTTAAAATAATTAACCTAAACACAAAAGAGGACCAGGAAGGGGGAGCGGGGGCGGGGAAACCGACCTGCAGGTAGCCCACCCACCAGAGTTATCGATGTGGCGTCACAAAACAGTCTCGTGCTCCATGGAAAGCCACGCCCACAAAACAGTACTCTGCTTCACCCTTACTACTCATATATCCAGGAAACCAATTAGTTTTAATCCAAAGACTGGCAATCGGAGAATACAAAGGTTTATCTTAAAAAAAAATCTTGGTAGGAAAACCACGTTTTTATAAATCACTTTTCTCGTTCCTTACGACCTCCAAAAACTATTCAGCTCCCTCCGCTTTTCTCTTTAGTGATTTCTCTGGTTTGAATTGTCGCAGATCTGAGCAAAAGAGCACTGTTTGAGCCCATCCTGCCAAATGCCCATAAATTTTCCTGAACTCATCACCAATTTCCAAATATACTTTCGTGGTGACTGATTTGTTTTTTGGGAGTTTCTTTAAATAGAATGCTCCAGCTATTTGATAGACATGTGTATCCACGGGAATAGCTTCAAGATGATTGAGAGACATTAAGCAAATACAATCGGCCACTTTTGGTCCAATTCCGGTAAGGCTCATTAACTCCGATCGAGCTTCTTTGTACTCTTTCTTTTCCAATTCACCAAACCACTCTGATTCTCCTTTCTCCAAAATTTGTTCAGCAGCTTTTTGAATATACTTGGCACGATAGCCAAATCCACAATTCCTCAAATCAGATTCAACTGTTTTTTGAGCCAGGTTTTTAACATCCGGAAAGGCATGATAGGATGTTCCTTCATAATCACATATCTTCTCTCCATACTTTGTACACAGTTTCTCCACCATCGATGAGATCCGGGATATGTGGTTATTTTGGCTGCAGATAAATGAGAAGATATTCTCAACGGGATCTTGGTCAAGGACGCGAATTCCATGGAATTTACTGGCTGTTGATCGGAAGTGCTCATGTGATTTGCACCATTCATCATAGTATTTCTCCAAATTGATGTCCAGCCGAAAGTACATTGTGAGTATATTATCATAGTGACTTCTTGGATAGAGCAAATCGTCCTTTTTGTCTGATTTTTTGAGTTCCGGGACTTCAATCTGCTGGGAATTTTCGTAGGGTAATTCCCCAATTATTTTGTATTGAAGATGCGTTTCGGTCTGTCTCAGGAGCCACAGGATGTTCCCCATAACTCCTAAGTACTCGTCATTATCTCGTGAATTGTCTTTTTCAATTATTTTCCATCTAAAACCAAAAAAATGTAAATGAGTTTTTGGGGTTATGTTTATCACCTGGGGGCTTCTGTACCTGAAACTTTGTCCACCGGTCAGTGTCGCTTTCAGTTGCAATTGTAATCTTGTACAGGCTATTTCTCTCCACATTTTCGACAGCATTTGATTAATTTGTTTAAGTGATTTTTACTGAAATATCGATTTTTCGTAGAGCACAATTTTAACAACAAGTAGCAATTCCCGCCAAAAACTGACATCACACAAAAGGAGTTTACGAGATGAAAATCTAGGTGGCGCAAGAAATTCAAATTTTGTTTTAACGATTTTATGTATTTCTCATGATTTCTGGCTCCAATCCCTTGCCCAGGATCTCAAAATCTTTCACAATCTTATCCTTGTCCAAACATATCTTTCCATCTTTCCTAAAAGTGTGTCCAGTTAGAGTGGATATTCGGAAATCTGATGGAACGTCAATGCTTGGCTTCCAAAGTACCCCAATAAAATTCTCTTTGAGAGGATTAGAAAAGAAGAGGGCAACAGTTCCGAAAGCCGAGCGCAAGTCCCTCAAGTACAGCTTCGCAGGATTGAATTCGACAGGAAGCCTCTTCTTTGGCATCTCACTTGATGCATTTCCATCGTCAAAATTAATATTCCTCGTGTTAACTTTGATAGTAACATCGAAGGACTCAAAATGATGATAATGAAACAGCTGAAATAAGGTAAAAGATTATTCCCACTTCTAATTAAAAAAAAAAGTTATTTAAAAATTAAGTTCACCTTTTCCATCTCCAAGAGGCCATAAATTAAATTTTCCTCAATTTTATCCAAGATATTTTTGGCCAAGAGGGAAACGCGTACAAGAACTTGTAGAATAGGAGCTGTTTTCCCCCAAATGCTGTGCTTCGTGGCATCGAATGAAGTCACAATGGTCAGTGGCGGAAAATTATCTCTGGATGATAGGAAATTTGCTTCCAATTTGGATATTTCCTCGTAATTTAGTGATTCATTGAAATTCACAATTATCATTTCGTTTTGCCAATTAGTGTAGCCCACAAGGTGGAGGAACCTCAGAAATCCTGTCTGAGGCTGGAAAGCAGGTAAAGAAGCACCAGCTTTTGTGAACAAATAAGCTACTAGAAGCTCTGTACATTCATCTGGCCAGAGATATTGGTCAAAGAGTTGAGAATAGAGCCACCTCTTTGCTAAGCATACTGTCGGTCCAAAGGAATTAAACTGCTGATGAATCCTAAAGAAGGGACAAACAATTACAATTAATTTTGATTTTCTGAATATAGGGCTCTATTCTGCGAATAAAGATAAAGATAAAGTTTCAAAATAAAGATTTTAAAAATTTCAAGATTTGGTATTCTGCGATCTTGGATAAAAATCCCAAGAAATGCAAATAAAGATTTCAATATCCGAAGTGTCATCGTCGCTCTGTCATTTGCGACTTTGGTCAACATGCCGATTGTGCTGTAAGTAACAGATGCTCCTATTCTAGTGAATTTATAGACTGTGGGCTGTGATATAATCTTCTTTTGAAACTGAGATGGACGAAGAAAACAATCCGAATGGTATGTATTGCATAATTAATGACTTCAAGAGGATTTGCGAACAAGTAGAAAATAACCTCACTTTGCACATACTTATTCGTCAGTTGTTCGAGATACAAATCCAGGAACAAAAAGAGCTCGAAAGGGATTAAACACCAAAAAGTCTCAGAGGGAATGTTTTGGGAATTTCGCTATAAAGAACCCTAGTGTTTGGGATTCCCTTGCCTCAGGGTATGATGCATCATGGGACGAACTAAATAAGATGCTGAATGATTTGGGACCTCCTCAGAAAGTCAAAGACGATTGGATCAAGGTAACGAAATCCTGACGTCCACGCATTTGTATAATTAATTTTAATGCAAGTGTATGTATGTGGTTTGCATAGAATTTCAGAGATTAGATATATCAGTTGAAGCACAAGGAGAGGTCAGGCTGCAAAAGAATTTTGAGTAACTTGGAGCAGAAAGCATTGGCTGCTTTCGAGAATATATCTTACGAAGGTGATAACACTATTAAGGCACGGGGGATACCTTCAACTTCAAGTCACTCCCAGTTGACACCATCAGCTTCTGGATCATTTTCGCCACCATGTAATGGGTTTCCGGAAGATCTTATCGAGGAACTTCCAGACCCTCAAACTATTGCAGATGAAATTCCCAGGAACAGTGATGATCAAGAAGGTGTTGGAAGACGTAGACCGCAAAAGAGACAAACTTTGGATGTGCTCACTGAAAATCTGGTGGAATTGATTGAAATGAAGAAACAACGCCATGCAGAGAAAAAAGAGCGAGATGACCGAATGGTCAAAGCCTGGGAACTACTAGGAGAAGCTGCCTTTTCCCTAGCCAATTCCAAAAATAAGGAGTAGGTAAAACAAAAATTAGTTGTTCTCACTCATATAATACTACTTTTTTTTATTGAAGTACAAGTTTTTCAGAACAATTCAGAATTATTGAATTCGTAGAATTTCATTTTTCTTTTTTCATTTACTAAGGCATTAAAACCCTTTCTTTAGTGTTAATTTAAAATAAGTATTCTTCAGTGAAATAAAAAAGTGATATTAAAGTTTTAGTTCATTTTTTCTTTTATAAAGCATTTGCATATTCCTCTCTCAATTCAAGAGCGATTGCATAAAGCTGTCCTTGCTCAACAGGATTATGATCATCATTTATTTCTTCAATTTCGCTATCATCGAACTGAACACCTCTCAATTTCATGTAATTATAAAGTGTGAAACAAGAGTTAATAATTTTTCCAGCTGTTGTAGGATAATAGTGTAGAGTTCTGTGTTTTAGAAGACATCTAAATTTCGACTTCAAAATGCCGAATGCGCGTTCAATTACTTTCCTTCCTAGATTATGAAGTCTATTAAATTTGTGTTGAGCTCGTGTAGCAGGATCAGCATATGGCGTGAAAATAAATGGCTCGAGAGGGTATCCTCTGTCAGCTAAAAGGATAAATTCTTGACTATTTAATAGATGATTTCGAACAGGCGATTTACTCCAAATTCCGCTATCGTGAGTTGAGCCTGGAAATGAAGCATTAACCCACGTAAATAACAGATTTGAATCGCATATAGCCCCGACATTTATGCTGGTATAATGTTTCCTGTTTCTATACAGTCTGGCGGGACGAACAGGATCATTTTGTGGCGGAGCAACAATAGCGATGTGTGTACAGTCGATGGAGCCTATAATATTATTCAAATCAAATTGTTCCTGGAATCCCGCAGAGATAGATCTTTTTTCGTCCTGGGATGTTGGAAATTTAATAAATTGATCTGCCAAGTGGTCATCAATGAGTCCAGAAATATATGAGATGCACCGAGAAACTGTAGCCTGACTCATGTTGCACATATTATTCCTACCGACTGAGACTTGGTAGGACCCTTTGCCATAAAAATGTAAAGTGGACAAAACCTTAAGATGAAATGGAATTACTTCTGATTCGAAATTATTCGATGAATCCCAAGATTTTAGCTGGTCAATTAAATCCAATGCCAAATTTGGAGTCAGAACAAATATTTGACGAAATGTATTCTCAGGCAATTCGAAGGGGTTCGATGCATCCCGTAATGCGCGAAGTTGAATTCTGTTCAATTGACTGAAATATGAAAAATATAAAAAAATATTTGTTTGTCTCCGTTTAAAATTAATTTGTAAGTACTCGATCTTACTTTTCATCCAGGCGTCGTCGCAATTCACACAATTCTCTAATAATAAACAAAATAGGAACGTCTTCCATTGAAGGTTTTACTTTACACACTCTATCAACACGCAAATAAGGATTTCAAAGCACCTCGAGACCACCTTTGAAATCTTGAGAAAAAATAAAGACTTTTGAGGTTAGAATCGTCTTGAAATCTTGCTTGCAGAATACCAAATCTTGAAATATTTTTATCCAAGCGAAAAATAAAGATATTTGACAGCTTTATTTTGAAATCTTGTTTGTAGAATACCAAATCTTTATTTTTCCCTTTATTTCTTTATTTTTATCTTTATCTTTATTCGCAGAATAGAGCCCATAATTTAAGAGGGTGCTTTAAATGTAGCAAGGTTAATCTTGGAATGTGAGGTTATGCAGAAATTATAACCTAAAAATTTGTAGGTTATGACATAACCTCATATTATTTTATTATAACCCCTAAGTAATTATTATTTCTAAACAAATCGAGATATTTTATTTTCATTATAATGTTCTCGTGTTGGATGAATCTGCTGATCATAAAATCGTTCAGGAAAGACTTCCCACAATGTATAGGCTTTTCATGTGCTCTTGGAGTTTTTCAGGCAAAGGCGGTGCATTTTATATGCTTTTTTCCTAAAGCCCCAAATAGACTCAGGCTGATCCTCGAGAATATTTAGCCTGTAAAATTTAGCAATAAAAATTTATCTCAAACTGTCATTTACTTAGGGCTTAGGATCATCACTTAGAGGTCCTTTGCATGAATTTCCTTGACCTAATCCTTTATTATCGAATTTTAAAAGCTAAATACTTTCGAGGATCAGCCTGTGTCTATTTGGGCCTTAACATTCACTTGTTTGCACCGGGCAGGATTCGAATACACAACTGTGAGTCAAGCCATACCCTTTTGGTCGCAATCGATTCTTTTATTTGGTACTGAGGCTTTTTACAGAAAATGTGGTTATATTGAACCTAACCTAAAAGATCTCTGATATGAATTTATGTACTACACGTAGAGTCTCCTAAATTCGAACGCTCGGGGTGTATTTTTGACATTTCTCACTTCCCAAATTCGAACGATTTTTTCAAAACTAACGAAATTTGTGTGAGATTAAATTGTACTTTGAATCAAATTCTCGTACTTTCTCGCAAGTTTTAGTGGTAGCATACTTTCTTTTCATTTTATACGATAATAATGTATGTAAACATTCAGGAAGAAGCACATAAATATGATTTTCATTCACCCGCCGCGAATACGAACTTTCTAACATAACCTCACAATTGACATTTTGAATCCAAACGGCGTTCGAATTTGAGAGATTCAGATTTGAGAGACTCTACTGTACACAAGCACAAAAAAACATAAAATTGAGACATTTTAAAGTCGAAAACAATTTTAATTTATTTTTGAAGAAATATTAGACACTGCAATAAAAACGGCGTAATATCACATTTCGAACGTCTTTTTAAGTTTAGAATTATTTTAAATCAGAGGTGTGCAAGAACCGTTAAAACCGAATAAACGTCAAATGAAACATGTACGAGTACGTCAATGGTCAAAACTCTACTAGAACCAACTTATTTTGACATTTATTCGGTTTCAACGGTTTTTGCACACCTCTGTTTTAAATCTACATGCTTGATATATTTTATAAGCAAATATCATGCTAAAATGATCAACTTGGCTATCAAATGGTAAAAATTAAATTCAAATAAATTTAGAAAGATCCTAGCGAGCACTGTTAGGTAAAAAAGCAGCCTTTTTAGCATATTTTTGCTGAATAGATCACAAATAAATATGCTAGAAAGAGGGCTAACCAAATATGGAAATGGTACTACTTCGCGAGTAGGTTTGGGTTTAGCAGAATTTAGCTATAAATACATATATTTTCAATTAAATTGACATCAGTTAGCATTCGGGGTTCACTGGGATCTGACAATTTCAAAATTGCCATTTCCAAGAACCTCTTCAAAGCTAAGATAAGATCAACCAAAATAAGCATTTTTTAAGATAGAATTAATTTAATCCATTTGGAAATTGAAATTGTAAACGTCAGATTATTCAGCGACATCACAAAGACATCAAATATAATTTTGAATTAAGGTTAGGAGTAACCATTGTCTTTGGATCTAAACAAATGGATCTAAAACGTGGTAGATCGATGAAAAATTCTATGGTGAAAAAGACCACTTTTAATTTTTCTGAGAAATTAACAAATTAAAATTTTTGAATATGATTGGTTTTTCGCTTTATTTGGAGCAAAATTAACTAAGTAATGAAACTGTGGTATAGAAAATACATAAATATAATAATTTAGTACTGTATTTATCATGAAAACAATGACGTTTCCATTTGGAGTAGCGAAAAAATTCCATTTGGAACAGGTTTTGAATTAGCTTAATTTACCCTATTAGCAAACCCATTTAAAATATTCTGTGCGAATTTCATCAAGAAGTATTAATTATTACGATTTTTAGAACATTATTTAGATGTAAAAGGAGAAAAGACCAGGAATAAGTACAAATCCTGCGCTCAAGAGCAACTCAACAAGGTTTTGGAAGCCTTTGGCCGCGGTTTCATTTTCACTGTTTGTCTCCAATTAGAAACTTTTCCTTGTCTCTATTTGAATTAATGTGTTTCCAATAGAAGCATTTTACGCTCGCGTATTTTTCTTGTATTTAAGAAGTTTTCAAATTATATCTAAAGAATTCTCACTAAACAGTAACATTCTAGAAGAGTTCAGGAGCAAATTTTGTAATTTTCTTTAGAAAAAAAATATATGTGTTGAATCTTCTGTCAAAGTTAAAGCGTCTGGAAATGGTTTTGAATTAGGACATTTACCCTATCTCAGACTATCTTAAACATTACAGATCTTTTGCATAAATTTCTTTTAACTGATCCTTTACCGCCAATTTTTATTGTCTAATTATTTTCCAAGATCAGCCTTGGAATATTTGGAGCTTGAATATTCTTAGTTTTTTTTTTTTAATTACAATATTCAAAAATAAAAACTGACGAGGGGAAAATATGTAAAAATTAAGGCCTCTTACACCTAGGGAGTTATTTTCGTCAAAAATTGCTTTTTAAGGAAATAAATTGTACACCTGTAGGAGAAAGCGCTCTACCTTCGGATGATTGAAACTTCGAATATTTAATTTTTTCAAGTGTTTTAAATGAATTTGGCCCACTAAAATATTATATTCTAATAGCCAGTCCAATCCAATGCCTCATTTCACAAAAAAAAGTTATCCATGAGGAACATAGAAAAAAATGCGTTGTGCGAAGCTTAAGTCATCCTAAAGTAGCGGGCTTTCTCCTAGGTGGAAACATTAAAATTTTTCTATCAAAAATGCAATATTTGACAAAAATTGATTCTAATGTGTAGTGTAGAGGCTTCTAAAGAAATATACCAATATACTGCAAACCAATGAATTTTAGTATAAATTCTCAAATATTCACGAAAGTGAGAAAAATTCGAGGCTAATGCAGTTTCTTTGTTTTTTTTTTGAAATTTGAAAATTTACACTTATTAAGATAAAATTACTTGAAAAAGTTGATGAATTTGAAAAGGCTAAGATATCTTGTCACTAATGGCCTCTAATTTATGTCCATATTGAAGCAAATTAGGGTAAATGTCCTAATTCAAAACCATTTTCATACGCTTTAACTTTGACAGAAGATTCAACACTTTAAGTTCAATTTTTTTCTGAAAAGAATTATATAAATTTGTTCCTTGACTCTTCTAGAATGTTACTGTTTAGTGAAAATTCTTTAAATATAATTTGAAAACTTCTTAAATACAAGAAAAATACGCGAGCGTAAAATGCTTCTATTGGAAACATATTAATCCAAATGGAGACAAGGGAAAGTTTCTAATTGGAGACAAACAGTGTAAATTAAACCGCGACGAAAGATTCCAAAACCTTGTTGAGTTGCTCTTGAGTGCAGGATTTGTTCTTATTCTTGGTCTAAACAATAAGAAAATCCCTTCAAAAAATTATATTTCCGGGGTTTCCTATTGAAGCATTTGCAGACACTTCAGAAAACACTTTTTGTTCACGAAATAGGTAATTATTTCATTTGAAAACTTCACGTACCGTTAACAATAAAGATTAGCACTTCATTTAACTAAGATTAGCCAGAAATATGACATAAATATTAAACAAAACGAATAAACAACAGTCACCTTATTGTGCTTTTCATTGGAAAACATGGTCGATCGATTAAAAATTCGATGGTGAAAAGGTACACTTTTAATATTTCTGAGAAATTAACAAATTAAAATTTTTGAATATGAATGGATTTTCGCTTTATTTGGAGCATAATTAACTAAATAATGAAACTGTGTTATAGAAAATATATAAATATAATAATTTATTACTGTATTTCTCATGAAAACAATGACGTTTCCATTTGGAATAGAGAAAAATTTCCATTTGGAGCAAGTTTTGAATTAGCTTAATTTACCCTATCTACGTCTGTTTAGGAAAAACTTTTCAATATGGACATAAATTTCTCTAGTGTGTTGGGGACATAATTTTGTAGGAAATGTAAAAATTTAGATCTCTAGGAAAATTTTTGCAATTTGATTCTTATACTGTTTTTTTCTTGAAGTTTTCTTGCATTTGTAAGTGAAATACTTGTAAAAGAGCCTGGTTTTCCCAATTTTATAAGTGTTTATCTTGGAATTTTGAGGTTATAAATGACCTAACCTCAAACAATATGGTCATCATAGCAGTAGATTTCCAAGTTCAATATGACATGATATTTTTTTATAATTCAACATTTTAAAATCTTTATTTCAAGACTTCTAGAAAAAAAACCTACAATTCAATATATCTGAATTCTTGGGGTTAGGTTTACATAACCTAGAAATTTTATGAAATATTTTCGTTTACTAATAAAGGAGTGCGATTTAATAGATAAAATTTATAATTAAACAATGTGATGGATGTCCGGTGTGCATACAGTAGACTTTCTCTCAATCGGCTCTTTTTCAATCTGGCGAAAAATTTTGTTGACAATATTCTCGTTTAATTATGAAGCAAATTTCCTCAAATTCGCTGTAATTCCTCTTGTTTTATTATGAGTCTTTGTAATTGAGCGCTTTTTGTGGAATTTACAATGATTTTGATGCCCTAATATCTCGATAATTTGGATGACTTTTGCTCCGCCCGATTGAGAGAGAATCTACTGTATGTCTTTTAAAATATGCCCTTGTTTCTTTTTTAGGTTAGAATATAACCTCACATAGCCTCCCAAAGAAAAAAATGTAATTTTTTATAAAATATTCTAAAAACTTACCCATTTAGAGCACTCGAAAGACGTGGCAGGATGAACAGTTTTTTCTCAAATTGAAAACTTTCAGGAGTATCCCTCTGCTTTGTAATCCCATTGACGATAACTTGCTTCCTTAGCATTAATTCTTTAGCATGAGCCACTTGGAAGCGAAAGATGAATCCTTCCTTCAGAATTTCTATGGCATTTGTGGATACTCTGGTGTATTTTATGCCCTTCATTGCTAGTCTCCTGGCCAATTCCAAGTAGAAAGCTTGCTTTAGTTTCTCTATTGCTTCAATATTGTCTGGCCACTTTCCACTGAGGCTCAGCTGGAGGACACCTTCGTAGACTTTTTTGCCGTACAATTGATTTGTGGAGTCTGCATTTGAGATGCAGTAGCCATTTGGGAAATTCTGAATGGGATCACAGTAGCGAAAAATTGAAGATATTCCCTGAACACCAGTTATTTCCAGTGGGAGATCTTCCAAACCCCTTAGAATTTTGCCCAAGGCATCAAATTCTGGTATAACATGCAGGGACATCATTTCGCTGTCATAGCCATCGCGGTATTTGTCATTCTTGGCTGGATCTTTGAGAGAAATTTCACAATTGAGTTGATTTCCGGCATAGGAGCAGGATTTTCTTAGGGATTCTTCTTTGAGGTCTAGGTGATGTGCGAGCAAATGGTAGGCAATGTCCCGGCAGATCATCCTCTTGCGTGTCAGGCAACTGGAAGATGGTGCCCAGATGCAGGCTTCTGTGATTGAGCCATCTTTAAATCTTCTCAATTGAGACTTTTCACCCCAGAAATTGCGGAATTCAAGTGCATCGGGTTCATTGGCTTGAGGTCCTTTCACAACGACATCCAAAGCTTCTTTGGGGTTTAGGATGAACCCAAATGAGAGAGTAGCATTGCTATTGAGGGATTTCGGATTCTCAGATGGTGTCCACGAGGTTTGAGGCTGTGGCAGAGGGCATAGGGAAATTAGTCGATTGGATAGACCCTTTCGGAGGATTTCTGATGTGATCTTGAGCAGTCTCGGGTACCAGAATGTACAGTAATTGAGTACGTCAGCACTGGATGATTCTCTGTCCAGAGCTTCTTCCACAGATTTCTCCAATGGGATACTTAGGACTTGATCGTATTGCAGATAGAGGGGAATCTTGGACATGAAGAGGCACTGAAAACTATTCACTGAAGGATTATCCAAGAGTTCCAGTGCGATCTTAGCTTCCAATCTAATCCTCTTGTAGACATCCTCAGACATATTGGCGCATAAATTGAGGAATCCACTTGAATCCGTGAAGACAACTTCGAAATATTTGTGAAATTCTTCTAGATTCGGTTGATTTTGCTCCTCAGATTCCTTTACGTGAATGGTTAGTCCCTTGCCTTGTTCATTCCAGG
Organism: Phlebotomus papatasi; assembly: GCF_024763615.1. NCBI lineage: Eukaryota > Metazoa > Arthropoda > Insecta > Diptera > Psychodidae > Phlebotomus > Phlebotomus papatasi. Next base: position 27,780 of record NW_026604495.1, read on the forward strand.
CACTATTGGCCAGATATGTCCATACAATTCTCACCAATTGATAGCTATTGACATTGTAATTCAATTTCCGGGAGTGAATTAAAAAGGCAATGAGGATTGTAGCGACATATCCCGAAAAACCAGAATATCCTTGATCTAATCCTCGTTGTTTTAGCCAAATTTTCAGCAAAATTACACCATCGCGAACATTTTGTTTCCCTTCAAAAGCTGAAAAGATGTACTTTTCATTTCGAAGGAGCACAAAATCTTCCAGAATTGAAGAATTATAGTGCGGAGTGGCAAATTGATCACTTTCAGCCATTTCTGGAGTTCCCTTGATTATCCCTGATCTCACGTTATTCCTCAGAGGAATAAATCTAACCAATTTGTATGTGTCTTCGTCACATGCCAAATGAATAGCAAAAGTTACATGCTTATTCTTTCCGGGATTGGAAAGAAGCAATGCCGGTTTCAATGGATTACCCCTTACATAAGTAAATTCCTGCTGTTTAGCTAAATCAGGACATTTTTTCTGTAGCTGCTGGAGAATGTAGCACAAGTAGAGAGCCCTCTTCCTATGATAAATCATATTGAGATAGTCTCCTTTTTGATAAAACAACCTCGGAACCTCAATACAAATATCCACAATAAGTTGATTCCCCAATATTGTTCCCAATTTCTGAGATCCAACAATAACAGCTGACTTTTTGGGTACTACAAATTGAAAAGTACCCTTTGTCTCACCCAAAAATGAAATATCCAGAGGAAGTTTAATCTTCTTGAGCCAAGACAAATCACTCAAATTCTGTTTTTCCTCTCCAGGAGGCAATTTCTTCAAGAATTTGTTAAAATCTACAAGCCATTCTTCAACAAAAGCCCTATGCTTATTTTGCACTTTGTTAACTTCTTTAAGCATCTCTTCAATTTGCATCTTAAAAAGATTTGAATGGTAGAGATTGCTGGCTTCTTTGAGTTCATTGATCTCCTCAACAGTCGGTGCCCTTTTCATATCAAATTTCCCACGTTTTACCTTTGATTCCTGGCTAGATTCTTCAAATTTGTGTTTTACAGCCTTCATTGGAGGCATTGGAGGAGATTTTGTTAGTTCTGGATCAATATCACCATCACTATCTGTACTTTCAACCTCACTCCCGGAAACATCTTCAGACTCTTCCGAATTTTCGGGTTTCTGTAAAAAAAGGCATAAAAATTCAATGAATTTCTTATCATTAGCATAAGTTAGTAATAGAGGATTACCTTTAAACTCACAAAATTTTTTCTTTTCATTTTTAAACACGGTTTTCACGATAAACTGAAGGAGCACTATAAATCAAAACAAACTTTTTAACATAACCACAAAAATCCACGTGTTTTTGGAGGGGAGGGAGTTGTCAACATAACAATTTGACTATCAATCTATAGATGGCGCTATATGAATTTAACACAAAATCAAATTTTTTGGAGGGAATTTTTATCGCAACGGTTAGATTTTTCTTATTTTTCACGTGTTTCTTATCGTAAATGTTCTTCTGGAGAAAAGCCGGGTGTAATCCTAAAGGTATGTGGAAAGTAAAATAGCCTGATGCAGAAAACCTATTAAGGGAAGAGCACCAGCGATCGGCAGTGTTCCTCGGATCGTCAGGTTATTACCATTTATTGTTAAACCAATTCAAATGAATTTTTAAAAATCATTATAGCTTCCCGTCT
>NW_026604496.1:0-29360 GCF_024763615.1 Phlebotomus papatasi
ATTATGAAGGAATCACACCTAATATGCATAAAAAAAATTTTTTTTGATGCCAACTTTGGGGGGTCTATCTCTTCTAGTTTAGGAGATATTCGCGTTTAAAGATTTGCATACAAAATATGCCTAAAAAAAATTTTTTTTGATGCCAACTTTAGGGGGTCTATCTCTTCTAGTTTAGGAGATATTCGCGTTTAAAGATTTGCATACAAAATATGCCTAAAAAAAATTTTTTTTGATGCCAACTTTGGGGGGTCTATCTCTTCTAGTTTAGGAGATATTCGCGTTTAAAGATTTGCATACAAAATATGCCTAAAAAATTTTTTTTTTTGATGCCAACTTTGGGGGTCTATCTCTTCTAGTTCAGAAGATATTCGCGTTTAAAGATTTGCATACAAAATATGCCTAAAAAAATTTTTTTTGATGCCAACTTTGGGGGGTCTATCTCTTCTAGTTTAGGAGATATTCGCGTTTAAAGATTTGCATACAAAATATGCCTAAAAAAATTTTTTTGATGCCAACTTTGGGGGGTCTATCTCTTCTAGTTTAGGAGATATTCGCGTTTAAAGATTTGCATACAAAATATGCCTAAAAAAATTTTTTTTGATGCCAACTTTGGGGGGTCTATCTCTTCTAGTTTAGGAGATATTCGCGTTTAAAGATTTGCATACAAAATATGCCTAAAAATTTTTTTTTGATGCCAACTTTGGGGGGTCTATCTCTTCTAGTTTAGGAGATATTCGCGTTTAAAGATTTGCATACAAAATATGCCTAAAAAATTTTTTTTTTGATGCCAACTTTGGGGGGTCTATCTCTTCTAGTTTAGGAGATATTCGCGTTTAAAGATTTGCATACAAAATATGCCTAAAAAAATTTTTTTTGATGCCAACTTTGGGGGGTCTATCTCTTCTAGTTTAGGAGATATTCGCGTTTAAAGATTTGCATACAAAATATGCCTAAAAAAAATTTTTTTTGATGCCAACTTTGGGGGGTCTATCTCTTCTAGTTTAGGAGATATTCGCGTTTAAAGATTTGCATACAAAATATGCCTAAAAAAATTTTTTTTTGATGCCAACTTTGGGGGGTCTATCTCTTCTAGTTTAGGAGATATTCGCGTTTAAAGATTTGCATACAAAATATGCCTAAAAAAATTTTTTTTTGATGCCAACTTTGGGGGGTCTATCTCTTCTAGTTTAGGAGATATTCGCGTTTAAAGATTTGCATACAAAATATGCCTAAAAAAATTTTTTTTTGATGCCAACTTTGGGGGGTCTATCTCTTCTAGTTTAAGAGATATTCGCGTTTAAAGATTTGCATACAAAATATGCCTAAAAAAATTTTTTTTGATGCCAACTTTGGGGGTCTATCTCTTCTAGTTTAGGAGATATTCGCGTTTAAAGATTTGCATACAAAATATGCCTAAAAAAATTTTTTTTTGATGCCAACTTTGGGGGGTCTATCTCTTCTAGTTTAGGAGATATTCGCGTTTAAAGATTTGCATACAAAATATGCCTAAAAAAATTTTTTTTTGATGCCAACTTTGGGGGGTCTATCTTTTCTAGTTTAGGAGATATTCGCGTTTAAAGATTTGCATACAAAATATGCCTAAAAAAATTTTTTTTTGATGCCAACTTTGGGGGGTCTATCTTTTCTAGTTTAGGAGATATTCGCGTTTAAAGATTTGCATACAAAATATGCCTAAAAAAATTTTTTTTGATGCCAACTTTGGGGGGTCTATCTCTTCTAGTTTAGGAGATATTCGCGTTTAAAGATTTGCATACAAAATATGCCTAAAAAAATTTATTTTTGATGCCAACTTTGGGGGGTCTATCTCTTCTAGTTTAGGAGATATTCGCGTTTAAAGATTTGCATACAAAATATGCCTAAAAAAATTTTTTTTTGATGCCAACTTTGGGGGGTCTATCTCTTCTTGTTTAGGAGATATTCGCGTTTAAAGATTTGCATACAAAATATGCCTAAAAAATTTTTTTTGATGCCAACTTTGGGGGGTCTATCTCTTCTAGTTTAGGAGATATTCGCGTTTAAAGATTTGCATACAAAATATGCCTAAAAAAATTTTTTTTTTGATACCAACTTTGGGGGGTCTATCTCTTCTAGTTTAGGAGATATTCGCGTTTAAAGATTTGCATACAAAATATGCCTAAAAAAAAATTTTTTTTGATACCAACTTTGGGGGGTCTATCTCTTCTAGTTTAGGAGCTATTCGCGTTTAAAGATTTGCATACAAAATATGCCTAAAAAAATTTTTTTTGATACCAACTTTGGGGGGTCTATCTCTTCTAGTTTAGGAGATATTCGCGTTTAAAGATTTGCATACAAAATATGCCTAAAAAAAAATTTTTTTGATGCCAACTTTGGGGGGTCTATCTCTTCTAGTTTAGGAGATATTCGTGTTTAAAGATTTGCATACAAAATATGCCTAAAAAAATTTTTTTTGATGCCAACTTTGGGGGGTCTATCTCTTCTAGTTTAGGAGATATTCGCGTTTAAAGATTTGCATACAAAATATGCCTAAAAAAATTTTTTTTGATGCCAACTTTGGGGGTCTATCTCTTCTAGTTTAGGAGATATTCGCGTTTAAAGATTTGCATACAAAATATGCCTAAAAAAATTTTTTTTGATGCCAACTTTGGGGGGTCTATCTCTTCTAGTTTAGGAGATATTCGCGTTTAAAGATTTGCATACAAAATATGCCTAAAAAATTTTTTTTTTGATGCCAACTTTGGGGGGTCTATCTCTTCTAGTTTAGGAGATATTCGCGTTTAAAGATTTGCATACAAAATATGCCTAAAAAAATTTTTTTTTTGATACCAACTTTGGGGGGTCTATCTCTTCTAGTTTAAGAGATATTCGCGTTTAAAGATTTGCATACAAAATATGCCTAAAAAAATTTTTTTTGATGCCAACTTTGGGGGTCTATCTCTTCTAGTTTAGGAGATATTCGCGTTTAAAGATTTGCATACAAAATATACATAAAAAAATTTTTTTTTTGATACCAACTTTGGGGGGTCTATCTCTTCTAGTTTAGGAGATATTCGCGTTTAAAGATTTGCATACAAAATATGCCTAAAAAAATTTTTTTTGATGCCAACTTTGGGGGGTCTATCTCTTCTAGTTTAGGAGATATTCGCGTTTAAAGATTTGCATACAAAATATGCCTAAAAAAATTTTTTTTTTGATACCAACTTTGGGGGGTCTATCTCTTCTAGTTTAAGAGATATTCGCGTTTAAAGATTTGCATACAAAATATGCCTAAAAAAATTTTTTTTGATGCCAACTTTGGGGGTCTATCTCTTCTAGTTTAGGAGATATTCGCGTTTAAAGATTTGCATACAAAATATACATAAAAAAATTTTTTTTGATGCCAACTTTGGGGGGTCTATCTCTTCTAGTTTAGGAGATATTCGCGTTTAAAGATTTGCATACAAAATATGCCTAAAAAAATTTTTTTTTGATGCCAACTTTGGGGGGTCTATCTCTTCTAGTTTAGGAGATATTCGCGTTTAAAGATTTGCATACAAAATATGCCTAAAAAAATTTTTTTTTGATACCAACTTTGGGGGGTCTATCTCTTCTAGTTTAGGAGATATTCGCGTTTAAAGATTTGCATACAAAATATGCCTAAAAAAATTTTTTTTTGATACCAACTTTGGGGGGTCTATCTCTTCTAGTTTAGGAGATATTCGCGTTTAAAGATTTGCATACAAAATATGCCTAAAAAAATTTTTTTTGATGCCAACTTTGGGGGGTCTATCTCTTCTAGTTTAGGAGATATTCGCGTTTAAAGATTTGCATACAAAATATGCCTAAAAATTTTTTTTTGATGCCAACTTTGGGGGGTCTATCTCTTCTAGTTTAGGAGATATTCGCGTTTAAAGATTTGCATACAAAATATGCCTAAAAAAATTTTTTTTATGCCAACTTTGGGGGGTCTATCTCTTCTAGTTTAGGAGATATTCGCGTTTAAAGATTTGCATACAAAATATGCCTAAAAAAATTTTTTTTTGATACCAACTTTGGGGGGTCTATCTCTTCTAGTTTAGGAGATATTCGCGTTTAAAGATTTGCATACAAAATATGCCTAAAAAATTTTTTTTTTGATACCAACTTTGGGGGGTCTATCTCTTCTAGTTTAGGAGATATTCGCGTTTAAAGATTTGCATACAAAATATGCCTAAAAAAATTTTTTTTGATGCCAACTTTGGGGGGTCTATCTCTTCTAGTTTAGGAGATATTCGCGTTTAAAGATTTGCATACAAAATATGCCTAAAAATTTTTTTTTTTTGATACCAACTTTGGGGGGTCTATCTCTTCTAGTTTAGGAGATATTCGCGTTTAAAGATTTGCATACAAAATATGCCTAAAAAAATTTTTTTTTGATGCCAACTTTGGGGGGTCTATCTCTTCTAGTTTAGGAGATATTCGCGTTCAAAGATTTGCATACAAAATATGCCTTAAAAAAATTTTTTTTTGATGCCAACTTTGGGGGGTCTATCTCTTCTAGTTTAGGAGATATTCGCGTTTAAAGATTTGCATACAAAATATGCCTAAAAAAATTTTTTTTGATGCCAACTTTGGGGGGTCTATCTCTTCTAGTTTAGGAGATATTCGCGTTTAAAGATTTGCATACAAAATATGCCTAAAAAAATTTTTTTTTGATGCCAACTTTGGGGGGTCTATCTCTTCTAGTTTAGGAGATATTCGCGTTTAAAGATTTGCATACAATAATATGCCTAAAAAAATTTTTTTTTGATGCCAACTTTGGGGGGTCTATCTCTTCTAGTTTAGGAGATATTCGCGTTTAAAGATTTGCATACAAAATATGCCTAAAAAAATTTTTTTTGATGCCAACTTTGGGGGGTCTATCTCTTCTAGTTTAGGAGATATTCGCGTTTAAAGATTTGCATACAAAATATGCCTAAAAAAATTTTTTTTTGATGCCAACTTTGGGGGGTCTATCTCTTCTAGTTTAGGAGATATTCGCGTTTAAAGATTTGCATACAAAATATGCCTAAAAAAATTTATTTTTGATGCCAACTTTGGGGGGTCTATCTCTTCTAGTTTAGGAGATATTCGCGTTTAAAGATTTGCATACAAAATATGCCTAAAAAAATTTTTTTTGATGCCAACTTTGGGGGGTCTATCTCTTCTAGTTTAGGAGATATTCGCGTTTAAAGATTTGCATACAAAATATGCCTAAAAAAATTTTTTTTGATGCCAACTTTGGGGCGTCTATCTCTTCTAGTTTAGGAGATATTCGCGTTTAAAGATTTGCATACAAAATATGCCTAAAAAAATTTTTTTTTGATGCCAACTTTGGGGGGTCTATCTCTTCAAGTTTAGGAGATATTCGCGTTTAAAGATTTGCATACAAAATATGCCTAAAAAAATTTTTTTTGATACCAACTTTGGGGGGTCTATCTCTTCTAGTTTAGGAGATATTCGCGTTTAAAGATTTGCATACAAAATATGCCTAAAAAAAAATTTTTGATGCCAACTTTGGGGGGTCTATCTCTTCTAGTTTAGGAGATATTCGCGTTTAAAGATTTGCATACAAAATATGCCTAAAAAATTTTTTTTGATGCCAACTTTGGGGGGTCTATCTCTTCTAGTTTAGGAGATATTCGCGTTTAACGATTTGCATACAACATATGCCTAAAAAAATTTTTTTTTGATGCCAACTTTGGGGGGTCTATCTCTTCTAGTTTAGAAGATATTCGCGTTTAAAGATTTGCATACAAAATATGCCTAAAAAAATTTTTTTTTGATGCCAACTTTGGGGGGTCTATCTCTTCTAGTTTAGGAGATATTCGCGTTTAAAGATTTGCATACAAAATATGCCTAAAAAAAATTTTTTTTGATGCCAACTTTGGGGCGTCTATCTCTTCTAGTTTAGGAGATATTCGCGTTTAAAGATTTGCATACAAAATATGCCTAAAAAAATTTTTTTTTGATGCCAACTTTGGGGGGTCTATCTCTTCTAGTTTAGGAGATATTCGCGTTTAAAGATTTGCATACAAAATATGCCTAAAAAAATTTTTTTTGATGCCAACTTTGGGGGGTCTATCTCTTCTAGTTTAGGAGATATTCGCGTTTAAAGATTTGCATACAAAATATGCCTAAAAAAATTTTTTTGATGCCAACTTTGGGGGGTCTATCTCTTCTAGTTTAGGAGATATTCGCGTTTAAAGATTTGCATACAAAATATGCCTAAAAAAATTTTTTTTGATGCCAACTTTGGGGGGTCTATCTCTTCTAGTTTAGGAGATATTCGCGTTTAAAGATTTGCATACAAAATATGCCTAAAAAAATTTTTTTTGATGCCAACTTTGGGGGGTCTATCTCTTCTAGTTTAGGAGATATTCGCGTTTAAAGATTTGCATACAAAATATGCCTAAAAAAATTTTTTTTGATGCCAACTTTGGGGGGTCTATCTCTTCTAGTTTAGGAGATATTCGCGTTTAAAGATTTGCATACAAAATATGCCTAAAAAAATTTTTTTTGATGCCAACTTTGGGGGGTCTATCTCTTCTAGTTTAGGAGATATTCGCGTTTAAAGATTTGCATACAAAATATGCCTAAAAAAATTTTTTTTGATGCCAACTTTGGGGGGTCTATCTCTTCTAGTTTAGGAGATATTCGCGTTTAAAGATTTGCATACAAAATATGCCTAAAAAAATTTTTTTTTGATGCCAACTTTGGGGGGTCTATCTCTTCTAGTTTAGGAGATATTCGCGTTTAAAGATTTGCATACAAAATATGCCTAAAAAAATTTTTTTTCATGCCAATTTTGGGGGGTCTATCTCTTCTAGTTTAGGAGATATTCGCGTTTAAAGATTTGCATACAAAATATGCCTAAAAAAATTTTTTTTGATGCCAACTTTGGGGGGTCTATCTCTTCTAGTTTAGGAGATATTCGCGTTTAAAGATTTGCATACAAAATATGCCTAAAAAAATTTTTTTTGATGCCAACTTTGGGGGGTCTATCTCTTCTAGTTTAGGAGATATTCGCGTTTAAAGATTTGCATACAAAATATGCCTAAAAAAATTTTTTTTGATGCCAACTTTGGGGGGTCTATCTCTTCTAGTTTAGGAGATATTCGCGTTTAAAGATTTGCATACAAAATATGCCTAAAAAAATTTATTTTTCATGCCAACTTTGGGGGGTCTATCTCTTCTAGTTTAGGAGATATTCGCGTTTAAAGATTTGCATACAAAATATGCCTAAAAAAATTTTTTTTCATGCCAACTTTGGGGGGTCTATCTCTTCTAGTTTAGGAGATATTCGCGTTTAAAGATTTGCATACAAAATATGCCTAAAAAATTTTTTTTTGATGCCAACTTTGGGGGGTCTATCTCTTCTAGTTTAGGAGATATTCGCGTTTAAAGATTTGCATACAAAATATGCCTAAAAAAATTTTTTTTCATGCCAACTTTGGAGGGTCTATCTCTTCTAGTTTAGGAGATATTCGCGTTTAAAGATTTGCATACAAAATATGCCTAAAAAAATTTTTTTTGATGCCAACTTTGGGGCGTCTATCTCTTCTAGTTTAGGAGATATTCGCGTTTAAAGATTTGCATACAAAATATGCCTAAAAAAATTTTTTTTTGATGCCAACTTTGGGGGGTCTATCTCTTCAAGTTTAGGAGATATTCGCGTTTAAAGATTTGCATACAAAATATGCCTAAAAAAATTTTTTTTGATACCAACTTTGGGGGGTCTATCTCTTCTAGTTTAGGAGATATTCGCGTTTAAAGATTTGCATACAAAATATGCCTAAAAAAAAATTTTTGATGCCAACTTTGGGGGGTCTATCTCTTCTAGTTTAGGAGATATTCGCGTTTAAAGATTTGCATACAAAATATGCCTAAAAAATTTTTTTTGATGCCAACTTTGGGGGGTCTATCTCTTCTAGTTTAGGAGATATTCGCGTTTAACGATTTGCATACAACATATGCCTAAAAAAATTTTTTTTTGATGCCAACTTTGGGGGGTCTATCTCTTCTAGTTTAGAAGATATTCGCGTTTAAAGATTTGCATACAAAATATGCCTAAAAAAATTTTTTTTTGATGCCAACTTTGGGGGGTCTATCTCTTCTAGTTTAGGAGATATTCGCGTTTAAAGATTTGCATACAAAATATGCCTAAAAAAAATTTTTTTTGATGCCAACTTTGGGGCGTCTATCTCTTCTAGTTTAGGAGATATTCGCGTTTAAAGATTTGCATACAAAATATGCCTAAAAAATTTTTTTTTTGATGCCAACTTTGGGGGGTCTATCTCTTCTAGTTTAGGAGATATTCGCGTTTAAAGATTTGCATACAAAATATGCCTAAAAAAATTTTTTTTGATGCCAACTTTGGGGGGTCTATCTCTTCTAGTTTAGGAGATATTCGCGTTTAAAGATTTGCATACAAAATATGCCTAAAAAAATTTTTTTGATGCCAACTTTGGGGGGTCTATCTCTTCTAGTTTAGGAGATATTCGCGTTTAAAGATTTGCATACAAAATATGCCTAAAAAAATTTTTTTTGATGCCAACTTTGGGGGGTCTATCTCTTCTAGTTTAGGAGATATTCGCGTTTAAAGATTTGCATACAAAATATGCCTAAAAAAATTTTTTTTGATGCCAACTTTGGGGGGTCTATCTCTTCTAGTTTAGGAGATATTCGCGTTTAAAGATTTGCATACAAAATATGCCTAAAAAAATTTTTTTTGATGCCAACTTTGGGGGTCTATCTCTTCTAGTTTAGGAGATATTCGCGTTTAAAGATTTGCATACAAAATATGCCTAAAAAAATTTTTTTTGATGCCAACTTTGGGGGGTCTATCTCTTCTAGTTTAGGAGATATTCGCGTTTAAAGATTTGCATACAAAATATGCCTAAAAAAATTTTTTTTGATGCCAACTTTGGGGGGTCTATCTCTTCTAGTTTAGGAGATATTCGCGTTTAAAGATTTGCATACAAAATATGCCTAAAAAAATTTTTTTTTGATGCCAACTTTGGGGGGTCTATCTCTTCTAGTTTAGGAGATATTCGCGTTTAAAGATTTGCATACAAAATATGCCTAAAAAAATTTTTTTTCATGCCAATTTTGGGGGGTCTATCTCTTCTAGTTTAGGAGATATTCGCGTTTAAAGATTTGCATACAAAATATGCCTAAAAAAATTTTTTTTGATGCCAACTTTGGGGGGTCTATCTCTTCTAGTTTAGGAGATATTCGCGTTTAAAGATTTGCATACAAAATATGCCTAAAAAAATTTTTTTTGATGCCAACTTTGGGGGGTCTATCTCTTCTAGTTTAGGAGATATTCGCGTTTAAAGATTTGCATACAAAATATGCCTAAAAAAATTTTTTTTGATGCCAACTTTGGGGGGTCTATCTCTTCTAGTTTAGGAGATATTCGCGTTTAAAGATTTGCATACAAAATATGCCTAAAAAAATTTATTTTTCATGCCAACTTTGGGGGGTCTATCTCTTCTAGTTTAGGAGATATTCGCGTTTAAAGATTTGCATACAAAATATGCCTAAAAAAATTTTTTTTCATGCCAACTTTGGGGGGTCTATCTCTTCTAGTTTAGGAGATATTCGCGTTTAAAGATTTGCATACAAAATATGCCTAAAAAATTTTTTTTTGATGCCAACTTTGGGGGGTCTATCTCTTCTAGTTTAGGAGATATTCGCGTTTAAAGATTTGCATACAAAATATGCCTAAAAAAATTTTTTTTCATGCCAACTTTGGAGGGTCTATCTCTTCTAGTTTAGGAGATATTCGCGTTTAAAGATTTGCATACAAAATATGCCTAAAAAAAATTTTTTTTGATGCCAACTTTGAGGGGTCTATCTCTTCTAGTTTAGGAGATATTCGCGTTTAAAGATTTGCATACAAAATATGCCTAAAAAAATTTTTTTTGATGCCAACTTTGGGGGGTCTATCTCTTCTAGTTTAGGAGATATTCTTTCCGTACAGAAGTAGATCTTGAAAAATTCGAAAATCTATTTGAAGATCCAAAAAAGAGACTTTCTTACTTCTTGATAATTCCGCAAGGTGGATGAGGTACATCCTGTTCGAATTTCGAGGTGCTCAAGTGTCAAAATGTGAGTCTTCACATTGTTGTGAGGAAAAAAACAGAACAAAGACGCTTACTGTTCTTGCCCCAGTATTTAATCACTTCATAATCACTGAGTAACTCTTTTGCAAGATTTTTAGTGTGATATTTGATAAATTTTCCCCAACTTGTTCGAAAATTTAGTATGAAAATTCGAAATTGAATTTGAATTCTTCGATCTTCAACGACTTTTTGTGAAAATAGAGTTCCATTTACCTTTCATCCAAGACACTATTGGAGAATCAAAATCTACTTGTGATCGGGCTCATTCGCGTTTAAAGATTTGCATACAAAATATGCCTAAAAAAATTTATTTTGATGCCAACTTTGGGGGGTCTATCTCTTCTAGTTTAGGAGATATTCGCGTTTAAAGATTTGCATACAAAATATGTAGAAGTAGTAAGCATAAAGCAGAGTACTGTTTTGTGGGCGTGGCTTTCCATGGAGCACGAGACTGTTTTGTGCCGCCATGTCGATAACTCTGGTGGGTGGTCTACGTGCAGGCCTGTTTCCCCGCTCCGCGCTCCTCCCCTCCTCCCGCTCTTTACCATTTTGGTTAATTATTTTAACTGAATATGGAGCACAATACTGATTTATGGGCGTGGCTTGTCTGTGGATATGGTGCACAATACTGATGGGGGAAGAATTTTGATTGGCTATAAAGCACGATACTGTTTTGGGGGCGTGGCTTGTCTGTGGATATGGAGCACAAGACTGTTGCAGGAAGCATTTTGATTGGTTATGAAGCACGATACTGTTTTGGGGGCGTGGCTTGTCTGTGGATATGGAGTACAATAGTGATGGGGGAAGAATTTTGATTGGCTATAAAGCACGATACTGTTTTGGGGGCGTGGCTTGTCTGTGGATATGGAGCACAAGACTGTTGCAGGAAGCATTTTGATTGGTTATGAAGCACGATACTGTTTTGGGGGCGTGGCTTGTCTGTGGATATGGAGTACAATAGTGTTGCAGGAAGCATTTTGATTGGTTATGAAGCACGATACTGTTGAGGGATGCATTTTCATTGGTTATGGAGCACGATACTGCTGAAGGAAGCGTTTTCATTGGCTTTGGAGTACGATACTGCTGTTTGAAATGTGATCCGTTTCAGACGCCATATTGGACTTTAAGCTGTGAGCTTTAGACGGCCATCTTGAACTTTTTGAGCTTTGAGCTTTTTGAGATTGCGCTTTTTACAGACATTTTGAATACTTGAATTAACGGAAATTACACTTTGGTGGACTCTTTCTCATGTAATTTTTTCCTCCCTATGCAATTGTATGTGAAAAGATCTGCCGTCCATGGGAATTGATCACGGGACCTCTCGGTTGCGAGTCCAGTACCTTATCCATTACACCAATCGAGGCATGATAGAATCTATGCAGAGGTCTTTCCTATGCAGTAAGCGCAATTTTCTGTATACTTTGTCATATGCACTGACCATGTGTGCAAAAATGCAAATGCAAGTGTCATAGTATGCGTGAATTGCACACACACACATACTCACAGACGAACATTGCCATATCGAGCAGAACTACATCAATGCATTCTATCTATTTATTTAGTATAGATTCAACAATTACTCATACATTGTCATATCGAACAGAGGTAGAATTGACATAGTTTATGAATTTACTAGTATATGTTCGTTGCTTACTCCCACAATGTCATATCGAGCAGAGCTACAATTGATCATATGTACGTGTTTGTGATTACAGCTCAATCCCTTCATGGGTTCAGAATGTTCCATATGATCACTGACGTCATATTCAGAAAGAAGGGAGTGATATTGCTTCTTTTCTTCATTATTGATATGCATGCAATGCAGTTATTTAATTGATCAGTGGAATTTCACAATATTTTGAAAATTTCAGATCTATCAACTCCTTAGAAGAATTGCAAATTGTGTTTTTTTTTTTTGCTATTAATGAATGAAATTTTAGTTGAGATTCTTCATATTCTTTTTCTTCTGCATTGTCCAAGTGTGGAAAAATGCAAGTGCAATATGAGACCTTTTCGCGCACTCGAGCTCGAGACCATATGGGAAAGACTCCTTCTATCATTCCCGCTTGATGTCGTCATGCGATTTAAGCCATTTTCATTGGATATTGAACGAATAACGTCACTGAGTTTAGATTTGAATGTAAACCGTTTTTCTTTAAGCATGCAACTTTTGAGCTTGTGTCTTTCAGTAATGTTTGCAATATTTAATTTTTTTCTAAAATCGTAACATAAATTACCAAAAATAAGATGGTTTTACATTTATTTGAATTTCTCTGACATCATACATAGACATCTCTTGATAATACGATCAAATGATCTTTATGTAATTTATCTAAAAAATATTTTCCATGCAGCGAATTTAGAATCCCAATTTTCAAATAAACTAACAATCGCAGATGTTACTATGCATTTCTATACAGTTGTGGGATTATTCGAAATACGATCTCCTCTATCATGCATATAGTAAAAGAATTAAAAGATGAATGAAAAATTATTATTGAGTGCAAAATTTCATGTCTTGTGTATGAACTCTTTCGAACGCAAGTGAGGAAAGAATGGAAAAAAGTGTTAGATTTCTGACAACTTTGTATTACAATAATTGGCATTAAAGAATTTTTCCTAAATAGCCCCAAATTTTTTTGAACAAAATGATTCAATGTGATTGGTATTTTCTTTTTATGATAATTTAACAAGTATAAAAAAATCTTTAAAAAATGTACAGTATTTACCTAAGAATTTGACTAAATGGGGAAAAGGAAGTGGAATAAAATGAAATCAAAACCGACTTTTCGTAAATAAAAAGTAAAACTTCAGTTGTTGTAATTTAGAAAAAAATGTACTACTTACCCCTCACATCCTACTTCTACACTTTTTTCTAAGATGTGAACATGACATGTCCGAACATGTTTCTACGGATATGAAACAAATATTTTGCACACATCTGCATAATTTTCTCGGAAAATTTCGTTAGTACGATCAAAAGATCCTAAATTATTTTAGAGGAATTTTAGCAATTAGAAGAAAAAACTTTTATTTGTATGTCAGATTTAATGGTGAGTAGAGGTTAAATTCTCAGTGAAAAGTAATAAGTCGCAAAAAAAGTTGTCTGAAAATATGGAAACCCAAGAAAGATCACATCAAGTTCCAAGTATAATAAAGGAAAAGCAGCGGTTCAACAAATATAATCCTGATCCTTCTGAAGAACTTCGCAAGGAAGAGGAAAAATATGCAAAAAATCGACATCAAAATACAACTCCTGAACTACTGAATGCATACACCTACTTTCTAAATCGAACATGTACATTGTTTATCACGATCGGGTTTTCTCCAGAGAATTTTTCACCAGTTGCTAAAATATGTGCCGTAAGCTACTGGGATGGGATTGACGCTGTAGAATTCACCGAAAATACATGGACAACGTTCTGTGCCAGCAAGCAAACTTTAAGAAAATTGTTGGGAGAGGATGCTGGAAAGGATGATGCTAATATGGAACTTGAGCTGCTGAATATTCAACTTGAAAACTGCATGAACATTAGTAGTTTCTATGCCGTGGAAAATTCCGAACTACTTATTCTCAGTCAAAATGATGGAAATTATCGTCTATCTCTAAATATTTCAGAATTTGACAAATTAATGTTACTTTCTGAATTTATAAATGCAACTTTGATTTACAATACTTCTGTACAGTGGTATGTACAAGAATATTTTGAGAGATACAGCAATGCTTGTAAATCTTTAGGTGTGCAAAGATTGGAAAATTCTAATTTTTCAAACAGCAATACTTTTGATCCACCAGTCAATTATTTTCGCCTGTTTCATGAAATTCCTTTTGTAGCAAGTAAATCAAATATTTCTTAAAATGTAACATGTGTATAAAAATCAAATGATGTCAAATATAAAGATGAGAAAACGTAAATGTAAATTGTTTTAAACTTGTATATTTGCAATCTGAATCCTCTTAAGATAAGAAGAATGAAGAAAAAAATGAAACTTCAATTGCACAGGGTTATGCATTATGCCAATATTTATCTATACCAACATTCCCTTTTCATCTCAACATATTTGCTATTTGAGCAAGATTAAAGTCAATGAAATAAAATTATTTGTGAGAATTTTGTCTTGTTGTGAAAAGAAATTGTTTTACAATCAATTATTTCAACATCAGACAATGTTTCATCTGTGCATCAAGAAAAACACAACATGTTTCATTGATGCATGATGAAAAAATCAATATGAAAATGCTGTGAAAAATTTTACCAACATAAAAAAATCTGCAGAGAGATATCATATTTTTTATCATCTTGCATTTTTTCTGCATCAGAATATTTTCTTCACGTGAAAAAAAATCTTCAAAGTGGCGTCTGGCATTTTTTCTCAACGTAATCTGATTTTTTCTTTGCAGCATTAGCAGGATTGTTTTAATTACATTTTATAGCACAATCAAAAATGATTGTATCGAACTTCTTTGACAAAATCTACTCGATTGCATGCAACTACTTTTAAACAATTCACATGATTCTTCATGTTGATGGCAACATAAAAACAAAAAAAAATAATGATACTTTGATCAGATGCGAAAGAAAACTCATTTCATTGTTTTACAATCAATTTTATTTATAACTTAGTCGGTTGTAGTTTTTCATTACACAAAAAAAAATCTTGACTTCATTTTTGTTTTCTTCACGAGAAATATATTCTTGTAGTCTCAACGTATGGCTCTCGGCATATAGGGCAATGTCTTGTTTTTGAAGCACATCCTTGACAAGCAGCAACGTGTCCACAAGGTAGGAAAGCGGTATCGTATTCATTGTTGTAGCATATTTTGCAGATTTTATGTGATTGCTGTACAATATCGTATTCTGCTTCTACATTATCACAATCCAAAATTTGATCGCCAAAGAATATCTCGAACAAATTATCAATTGTATTTTCATCATTAGTGTTAAAGAATTGTACCATCAATTGTTTTTTCTCCAAAATAGTCATGCTTTTTCCATTTTTCATTTTTCTTGAAATTTTTTCCACTACACCGCGACGTAAAATCTCATTTTTGTTTTCATAAAGTAGGCCGATCATTTGCGCTATTGTCTTTTTATGTAAAATAAATTGCACCAAATCAGACTCTGATTTTTCTTTTGCCAAAGCTTCTGCTAATTGTCTCAAGCTGTGCGTACTCATTGCGATATAGATTTTTTCTGACTGATTTTTTAAGATACACCATGTTAAATAATTGTGAAAAATGTTTGTAGTGAACAATTTTCAACGAAAGAAAGAAAGGGGAGAGGGATTTTTGGGTTAAAAACGCTCTAAATTTATACTTTTAACTTTTTATTGCAAATGATATAGAAAATTATACATCACTACTAGAATTTTCAGATGAATATACATGATCTGAAGCAGGTTTCCTAGAATAATATAACGTTTGTTCCTCAAAATCAGATAAAAAATCTTCCGCAGGTACTTGATCTCCTTCTGAATCAGTCACATATTCTACAAGGTAAAGATTTTTCTCCTGTTTTTCAAAGTATTTTTCTGTGAGCTTATCTTTTCTTTTACACATGAGTTGATCTTCAACTACTTTGTTAGACTCCTCTACCTCACTCCTTTGAATTTTGTGTAACTTCTCAGAAGCTATGTCACGTTCCATTTTATTTAAAATTTCTTCTATCCAAGATGGCGGGTCATCGGAATGTGGTCTTTTTCGCGTAAATCTTTCCAAAATTTTCTCAGCTTCTTCTTTCGTAGGATTATGATTTATCAAAAACTGCAAAACAGTTTCGTCAAATATAATTTTTATGAATTTCTTTATTCAAAAATATGGAACTCACCATGTTATTGTGTATCCGAAATATGTATTCTCCGTGAATTAGGTTGGCCTATCTTTCGTAAAACAAACTTATTGGTTTGACTGTCGATTATAGAATAACAACAATTTTACACACTTGGTTGAAATATCCAGTTCAAGTTATGCATCACTTAAAAAATTATCCAATATTGCGAAATTCAAATATTATTTTTCACACGTGCAATGAAAAATGTCTCATAAAAGTTTCAAAATTGTACGATATTTTACTGGAAAAACACCATACGTGATAAAAAGATGAAATTTGAGATTTTCCTTCTTTGTGTGCACTAGGACATGTTTCGAACAAGACTTGATGACCCTAGTAAAATACACTTACACGATCGCAACTTTTCTTGGAAAAATTCCATTCCCAGTTGAAATATGATCCTCTGCACACGTGAAATTAGGATTTTTTTTAAATAAAAATACTAAATTCCGGAATGATTTCCTGGAAAAGCATCATTTGCAACAAAAAAAAATGAAATTGGAGATTTTCCTTTTGCATGGACATGTTTCAAACCTCTCCTGTAGAATCCACGAAAATCGTTTTTTTAGCGCACATATTCTTGATTTATGAGTGTCAAAAACGTGTAGATCCAAAATTTGGGCCGGACCTGAGGAGGTCGCATTTCATCTCGGACAAAATGCACATACACCAATTGTACTGGGCACCCACCACCCCCTCCCATACCTCTATACCCCCCCCCCCCCAACCCCTTCTCAGAATCCGATGACGTCATATTTAACTTTTGCATTAAAATTTACACATTACACTCATTTTTTAACGTTATTTTCCCACTTGACTTGGATTTTTCACTACAAACATTTTTCACAATTATTTAACATGGTGTATCTTAAAAAAATCACTCAGAAAAAATCTATATCGCAATGAGTACGCACAGCTTGAGACAATTAGCAGAAGCTTTGGCAAAAGAAAAATCAGAGTCTGATTTGGTGCAATTTATTTTACATAAAAAGACAATAGCACAAATGATCGACCTACTTTATGAAAACAAAAATGAGATTTTACGTCGCGGTGTAGTGGAAAAAATTTCAAGAAAAATGAAAAATGGAAAAAGCATGACTATTTTGGAGAAAAAACAATTGATAGTACAATTCTTTAACACTAATGATGAAAATACAATTGATAATTTGTTCGAGATATTCTTTGGCGATCAAATTTTGGATTGTAATAATGTAGAAGCAGAATACGATATTGTACAGCAATCACATAAAATCTGCAAAATATGCTACAACAATGAATACGATACCGCTTTCCTACCTTGTGGACACGTTGCTGCTTGTCAAGGATGTGCTTCAAAAACAAGACATTGCCCTATATGCCGAGAGCCATACGTTGAGACTACAAGAATATATTTCTCGTGAAGAAACC
Organism: Phlebotomus papatasi; assembly: GCF_024763615.1. NCBI lineage: Eukaryota > Metazoa > Arthropoda > Insecta > Diptera > Psychodidae > Phlebotomus > Phlebotomus papatasi. Next base: position 17,366 of record NW_026604496.1, read on the forward strand.
AAAAAATGAAGTCAAGATTTTTTTGTGTAATGAAAAACTACAACCGACTAAGTTATAAATAAAATTGATTGTAAAACAATGAAATGAGTTTTCTTTCGCATCTGATCAAAGTATCATTATTTTTTTGTTTTTTATGTTGCCATCAACATGAGGAATCATGTGAATTGTTTAAAAGTAGTTGCATGCAATCGAGTAGATTTTGTCAAAGAAGTTCTATACAATCATTTTTGATTGTGCTATAAAATGTAATTAAAACAATCCTGCTAATGCTGCAAAGAAAAAATCAGATTACGTTGAGAAAAAATGTCAGACGCCACTTTGAAGATTTTTTTTTCACGTGAAGAAAATATTTTGATGCAGAAAAAATGCAAGATGATAAAAAATATGATATCTCTCTGCAGATTTTTTTTTATGTTGGTAAAATTTTTCAGTGCATTTTCATATTGATTTTTTTCATGATGCATCAATAAAACATGTCGTGTTTTTCTTGATGCACAGATGAAACATTGTGTGATGTTGAAATAATTGATTGTAAAACAATTTCTTTTCACAACAAGACAAAATTCTCACAAATAATTTTATTTCATTGACTTTAATCTTGCTCACATAGCAAATATGTTGAGATGAAAAGGGAATGTTGGTATAGATAAATATTGGCATAATGCATAACCCTGTGCAATTGAAGTTCATTTTTTTTCTTCATTCTTCTTATCTTAAGAGGATTCAGATTGCAAATATACAAGATTAAAACAATTTACATTTACGTTTTCTCATCTTTTTATTTGACATCATTTGATTTTTATACACATGTTACATTTTAAGAAATATTTGATTTACTTGCTACAAAAGGAATTTCATGAAACAGGCGAAAATAATTGACTGGTGGATCAAAAGTATTGCTGTTTGAAAAATTAGAATTTTCCAATCTTTGCACACCTAAAGATTTACAAACATTGCTGTATCTCTCAAAATATTCTTGTACATACCACTGTACAGAAGTATTGTAAATCAAAGTTCCATTTATAAATTCAGAAAGTAACATTAATTTGTCAAATTCTGAAATATTTAGGGATAGACGATCATTTCCATCATTTTGACTGAGAATAAGTAGTTCGGAATTTTCCACGGCATAGTAACTACTAATGTTCATGCAGTTTTCAAGTTGAATATTCAGCAGCTCAAGTTCCATATTAGCATCATCCTTTCCAGCATCCTCTCCCAACAATTTTCTTAAAGTTTGCTTGCTGGCACAGAACGTTGTCCATGTATTTTGGGTGAATTCTACAGCATCAATTCCATTCCAGTAGTTTACGGCACATATCTTAGCAACTGGTGAAAAATTCTCTGGAGAAAACCCGATCGTGATAAACAATGTACATGTTCGATTTAGAAAGTAGGTGTATGAATTCAGTAGTTCAGGAGTTGTATTTTGTTGTCGATTTCTTGCATATTGTTCCTCATCCTTTCGAAGTTCCTCAGCAGGATCAGGATTATATTTGTTGAAGTGCTGCTTCGCCTTCATTACATTTGGAACTTGATGTGATCTTTCTTTTGTCTCCATATTTTCAGATAAGTTATTTTGTGATTTATCACTTTTCACTAAGAAAATGCCTTCCACTCACCAATAAATCAGGGATACAAATGAGACTTTTTTTTCCAATGTTCAAATTCCTATAAAATATTTTAGGATCTTTTGATCGTACAGACGAAATTTCCCGAGAAAATTATGCAAACGTATGCAAATGGTTTGTTTCATACACGTTGAAACATGTTTGGACATGTCATGTTCATTATTTTCAGAATAAAGTCTAGAGGTAGGATGCGAGGGGCAAATAGAACATTTTTCTAAATAACAAGTGAAGTTACTTTTTTAAAAAATTGTTTTTTTCTAATGTAATAAATTAAATTTTGTTAACATTTATTCAGGGGAGGATGAAGCTTTACGGTCAAAAACTAAAATTAATAGTATTCAGTGATGAAGTGCTAGTGAGTGCAAGGCTAAATTTCTTTATCAGAGTGTAAGAACGCAAATCTTTGACTTTATTTTAGTGAGTATCGCTTGAATTTTATTTTTTATGCCTATTCTACTGAGAGTCATCTTAAAAAAAAATTGATCTTCTACTAAAGAAAGAGGATTTCATCTTCTATTTTGTGATATGTGTCACAGAAATATACATAAATTTGATAATGAGTCATCAATGAAAAATGCATAAGTTAATTCAGCATCCCAGGTACCGAATTATAGAAGTGTATACAACATTTCATTCATAAAAATCAATTTTGTATGAAAAGTTGGTTCCTATTTTATTTTACTCTGCTGCCATTTCTCCACATAATCAAATTCTTAGGTAAATATTGTACATATATTTACAGATTTTTTCATATTTGCTAAATTATAATAAGAGAAAACACAAATCAATAATTCACTTTGAATAATTTTGTTCTCTAATGTTGTAAAAATTCTCTAATGTCAGAGAAAAAGAACATTGTAATACAAAGTTATGAGAAATCTAACACTTTTTACATACTTTCCCACTTGCGATCAAGAGAGTTAAATGATTCATACACAAGACAAGAAATTTTGCCCACATTGACATTTTTTCATTCATCTTTTAATTCTTTTATTTTATGCATGATACAGGAGTGCAAATTTCGAATAATCCCGCACAACTGCATAAAACTGCATACCAACATCTTTGATCATCAGTTTGTTTATTTGAAAATTGAGGATCTGAAACTAAGATTCTTGAAATTTCATGGCAGTCACCATCTGCAATAAGCAGAAATTCAATAAATTTCACGAAATTTATCACTTCTAATCTGAAATCACTGAACGAAAAATATTTTTTTAGACAAATTGCATAAAAATCGTTTGATCATATCATCAAGAGATGTGAATGATGTGAGATACAATCATGTAAGTGGAAAAGTATGATATTTTTCGGTAATTTATGTTACAATTTAAATAAAAAAGACAAATATTGCAAACAATATTGAAATACGCAAGCTCAAAAGTTGCATGCTTTGAAAAAAACTGTTTACATGCAAATTTCAACTCAATGACGTTTCAATATCTATTGATCAATATCCAATGAAAATGGTTTAAATTGCATGACGGCATCAACATCATGCTGTTCAATAACCAATGAAAATTATTGATAGTTCTTATCGCCAGTAAAATTAGTGAATATTGCGAAATTCCACTCAATTTGACAATTATCTTGCGCACTGCAAGACATTTTTTCCATTTTGCTTCATTCATCTGAAGGAATCAAATTGTCGCGCAAAGACTCATACAAATAGTCTCTCCCATATGGTCTCGAGCGCGCGAAAGGTCTCATATTGCATTTGCATCTTTCCACACTTGGACAGTGCATATAGGCCAGAGACTATAGAGAATCCCGCTTAATGCATAGGAAAGACTTCTGGCAAACCTTCTATCATGCCACGAGTAGCATAATGGATAAGGTATTGGACTCGCAACCGAGAGGTCCGGAGATCAATTCTTAGGCATGGCAGATCTTTTCCCATATAAATTGTATAGGAGAAAAAAAATACATGAGAAAGAGTCCACCATCGGGCCAAAAAATTTTCATGTCGCGAAAAAATTACGGAAATAGTTAATAATAGGAATAACAGAGGGCGCGCGCATAGAAAATAAGAGCAGCGGTCGGTAAAAATGGCGGACAAAAATAAAATAGCGGTCGGAAATTAAAAATGGCGAACAAAAATAGGAGCAGCGTTCGGTAATAAAAAAAAATGGCGGATAAAAATAAAAATGGCGGATGGGAACTCAAAATGGTGGACACGAATTCAAAATGGCGGCCAAAATTCAAAATGGCGGATGGGAATTCAAAATGGCGGACACGAATTCAAAATGGCGGCCAAAATTCAAAATGGCGGTCAACAGTACTCTGCTGGATAGCCAATAAGAATCAACAGTACTCTGCTGGATAGCCAATAGGAACCCTTAACCAACAAGAAGAAGTGGGGTGGTGGGGCGCGGGAGTTGGGTAAGGGGGGCGGAGCTTGGCCTGAAGGTAGCCCATCGACCAGCATTACTGCACCGTGACGTCACAAAACAGTACTCTGCTGGATAACACAGGTGACGTCACAACAGTACGCTGCTGGATTATTACTACTCTTAAGGTTTTTTTTGTTTGATAGGTATAATCAACGGCTACAACATACTAAATTTCCAGCCCGATGCACAATGGAATTTTTGAGTTATTTAACTTTTAAGATTTAAAAAATTTTCTTTTTAAAAAAAGCGCCCCTAGCGGTGGTTTTATGAACTTGTGATGTTAGAAGGGGAAGTGGCATTTCACGAGAGCTTTTCAAAAAGCTTTCACTTTTTAAATTCTGACAATTATAACCGGAGTTATGGCCATTTTAAGAAATTTTTTTTGGACCCTTATAGCTCGGGTCAGGGGGGTCGGGGGACCTTAAGTTTGGTATTGATGGAAAGCTCTAAGGCCCAGCTATAACATACTAAAATTTGAGTCCGCTGAATGCCATAGGGGCGGAGCTATTGAGAAAACAAAAAAAGGGGGGTCTTCAAAATGGCGGAAGGAGGGGGTGGGGGGTGGGGGGGTCTATGCACTAAGTTGCAATTTTCACCCGATATATAACCTTTGCCGAAAACCGCAAGTCGATATCTTTTTTAGTTTAGGAGCTATTAAGCTCCAAAGAGCGGCCGGCCGGCCGGCCGGCCGGGAACGTAACTTAGCCACATATATATTCGGAATCAGGAAGTGGCGAAACACATTTTGGCCAAATTTGAGGTCGATCGGACGACATGAAATTTTGTTAGGATTATAGTAGGTGAGATTGTTAAGAATCTCACCTAATAACATTAAGGTTTTTATTTTCTTGCTACTTTCCTTTTGGACCGAAATATTGAGAAATTAGGGTTCTTAGAGCAGATTTTCGATTTAGGGGAGACGGGGGAGGTTTGGATTGGGGCAGGGGCATGTGGGACGAGGCGATTTTTTCATTAATTATTAAAATAAATGGGATTTAACCACTACTTAATCGTAGGCAACATTAAGATGTATATTAACTAAAAGAATTGATAACCTGTTTTATGGTATATAAATTATATAAACATTTTTTAAAAATTGATAAAAAGAAAAAGAAAAAGAAATTGATTGAGCCAATTTCTAAAAGGTAAGTTTGTGACTATTCTCATAATGTTGGGGCAAATAGTACCAGACATTGGGGTATTATCATATTTTGATTCGCTTCATTACTGGCTTCCGTAAATTTAAGTAAAATACCTAGAGGATATATTTTCATAGAAAATTAATTCATCTACACCTTTGTAAAACATCGCTTTCTCTGCGAGAAAAGTGAGAAAACGAGAAAAGCGCTTTTCAAGCTATTTTAGAAAAAAAAACACACACAAGAGACTGTAAATCGTTTGACCAATGCAAACATCAAGGCGAGACATGATAATGACGTTTCTTTTCGCCGTGAGACATCAGAAATTGCTTCGCTTTTTTGTTTTTTTTTTAGCTCTATACCTTTTGTTACTTTTTACCCGAAATGGCAATTTTTAATAAAAGGATTTCTGGAGAAAAGAACTTTTGTGAAATTCTAAAATAGATAGTGGTTTCGTATTAAAAAAATCCAAATTATTTCGAAAATATTCATCAGTGCATCACTTTTGGAAAATAACTAGGTAATAATTGTTATCTTCTGCGAAGAAAATATTTTAAAAATAGGGCTAAAAATTTCGATATTCTTTATTTTCTGAATTTCTTGTTCGAATTCTAAGAAACTTACGACATTGAAGAAGGTCTATGGAGGCAATCTATAGAAAAAAATTTGAGCCGCTATCTTTTTTACCTTGGAAGATATTGAATTTTGAATTTTTCGATTTGTGACTTTTTACCCCTATTAAATAAAATTAAAATACCTACTATTAAAGCATTTTATACTTGCAATTAGTTCTGTATTGTAAACTACTGTTTTTTATTACAGATTTTATTTTAAATAAAAATTATTAGGCTTTTTTTTGTAATACTATTTGATTTTATTTGCAATAATATTTGGTGACATTTTTATAAACCTCTTAGCTGAACCTAAACCTCTTACTCTAGCTGAATTTAATTTCCTTCAAGTGAGCTAAAATTTTAGAAAAATCCTTGTCGCAACTCCCTCATGAATATTTGATACCTAGGTAGGGAAAGGCTTTAAGGCTTAGCAGTTACTTTAGCTTCGAACACATTATTTTTTCTGTATTCTTTTAATGTATCTGATCTATATTTTTCAGAAAATGTGTGACAGTTGTTAAAATATGTATATTGCGATAGGCCAGATTCATTAAAGGAATATGGGAAAAATGTGAAGTGTCCGAAGCCAGAGTGTGTGCTAAGCCGGAAAGCTTTCCCTTACTAATCTTTCCTTTTCCTGAAAAGGACTATGTGTGAACAAATTCATTGTGAACATTAAAATAATCAATCAGTACAAAATTACAGTCATATGAAGTTTCAAAGCTTTCCCTTAACGCTAAAAAAAAAACCTTTCTCGATTGCATCGAGTCAGCAACAAATGTCCAGTTCGCAGATTAGAATGTTATTAATCCGATAGAGTCTTTAAGAGTGCAATATAGGATCCAGCACTTTGAAGAATCTGCAAAAGGAAAATGTTTCTCATATCTTTAAAATCCATCTTAATTAACTCTTGAACATGCCGTTGTTAATGTTGGTAGCGTTAGCTGGAACAGGCCCATTTGGAATGTGAATCCTTTCCTTGCTCGCATCATGCAGAGAATTAGAAACTTCCTCTGACTAGGAGATCCAACATACCATTCAGAATCGTAGATTCCTTCAATAAGATCTTGACTTCTGGTCGTTACAACCTCGCCACTGAAGGTCAGGATGAAGATCTGCGCAATTGCTGCGCAAGAAATTCCAATGAAGGCAGTTGTAACAATCCAGTTGGGCATCTATAAAAATAATCTCGTAAATCGGTAAGCTTTCCTGCTTCACATTACTAATTCTATTACAAGAGCACAGCTCTAGCCACATAAAAATATAGCTAGACTTGTACCCATGTAGCTCCTATGAACAAGATTAGGTATCTATTAACTTACTGAAAGAAGAGTGTATAAACAGAAGCATACGACAAAACAGTCAAAAAGGATAAAAGGTAGGATTGCTGATCGAATTAGATCTTCAAAAATTGTACAAGCATTAAGAATTTCGTTGTGATACTCAATTACTGAACTAAGTTGTCTAAGAACTTCTCCGTCTTCCTTCCGTTCTAAAGAGAACTTAATCCGTTGATACCTCTGGTAGATAATTTTAAAATGTCCAGCGAGATAAAAGCAACTCTCCAAGAAATAAGAATCAAAAGCACAACCTCCGATTATAGTGGAAACCGTTAACATGTAGTAAACTAACATCGATATCTCATATGCAGGAGTATACTTGATAAAATCTATGTAAGTTATGTTGTATGCGGTTTGCCAAGTTGCATTTCCAACTGTGTACTTCTCATATAAGGACATGGCTGGTGGCAGAAATACCCACCTGAGAGAAGGAAACGTATTAGAAATTTACTTAAATCCTTGAATCAAATAATACCAGGATATTCCTGCCATCAAGCTTATGAAGTTGACCAAAGACACGATATTTGTAAAGGGTTTGTGTTCCATCAGAATAGCTTTTTCGTCCTTTTCCGCTGCAAATAAAATATTTTCTTGATTTGTAAGTGACTGTAAGAAGCTCAAACTTACGAATTTTCCAATATTCAATTAGTCGTCGATAGAAGTCTCCCATACGTCCGATCTTCAAGTAAATTGTGATGATTTTAAAGGTGTTTACGGTGAAACCTATGGCAACAGTTGAGCAGGTAATCATTATTACTATATCCGGATATTTATCGTAACCATTGTAGATTAGAGACAACTTCGCGATTTCATGTAAGAAAATACAAAGAGTCGACCAGAATTTTAGTAAAAAATTATTTTCGTTCAAGCTAAATCCATTAAATTTTAAGAGCAATTTGGCGTAGAAGAAAAAATTGGGGTCTTCCATCTTAACAACTTCGTTTCCTAATCCGATGAAAAACTTCGAACCGTTGTATAAGTATTCTTAATTTGAGATAGTAATATATTTATTACAATATTACATATAATGAGGACAGTCGGAAAGCTTTACGGAAAACTGAATACGTTTTCAACTGTCAAATTTTCAATAAAGGTTAGTAATTTCCATAGTCATATTTTTCTCGGTATGATGTACAGTGGGTGTCAATATCTTGTTGTCTAATACATGTTTGAGAAATCAAGTGAAAAAAATGATAGAAAAAATCACTTTTTTAAATTTTTTTTTTGCAAATGAGTTCCGTGTAATCCAAAGATATTATTTATATTTGAAAAAAAAATTATTTCATATCAAAGATAATTGTTTTCCAAAAGTTGATCAATCTGAGGAGTCAAAAGTTTGTTGACAAATTAAAAAAAAACTAATTCAAAATGGTCAAACATGCAACCAACTTAATGTAAACCGGTTACATTTTGAGTTTATGTCATTTGAGAGGCAAATAGTGGATTTGTACATTTTTAACGTTGTCAATGGTAAATATATATGTGTAAGAGTGATGATAAATAATAAGAAATATTCTGTTTTTTTGATAATTTATAATTTAGGTTAAAAATGGCAAATTACAAAAAGTTAAAAGGAGGGAAATCGTCCAGAGATATTGTTGGAATGAATGAATGGGGGGTCACCGAAAACCGGTGGTCAATATCTCTTACCGTTTGTCAGCCATGATGGTGAGAAATAAAAAAAAAATTGGATTGTGAATCTCATGGAGTTCGAGGAGTTAAAAATGCCATTTTCGACGTAATTTCACAATGGCTCCGATCAGTAATAACCTTTCGAAGAGACAAAGCCACTCCAAAGCCAAGCCAAACCTATTCGAAAGGGAATCTACCGGGAGCCTAAAGTGCAAGTTCACGTACTCGCCGCTTTAGCACTAATTGTTCTGCCATTTCGAATTTCGATATTTTTGACACTTCAATCGTCAACAATGTCAACAACAGTGTGCAAAGTTTGTTGCAAAAAGTGAATTTTTGTGGAATTTCAAGATGGCAGAACGTCTTAATTGGACTTTCACTCAAAGAGATGTCCTTTTTAGGAACTTGCTCATTTTTGTGTAACTCGTCGGTTTAAACGTTCGAACTTCCAACGGGTTTTTTGGGAAAGTTCTCTCTGATATACCTTTGAATCGGTAAAGGAAAAACCTCTACCGGAGAGAGTTCTCAAATCGGGAAGGTTATTACTGAACGAGAGGAATGATGATCAAGAATGAGATGAAATAAATTCAATTCAATTCAAATTCAAATAGATAGCGGATTCGTATTCAAAGAATATCCAGATAATTTGGGAAATATTCACCAGCGCATCAAATTTAATATAAGTAGTTAATAATTGACATCTTCTGCACGGAAAATATTTAAAAAATAGGGCTAAAAATTTCGATATTTTTATTTTCTAAATTCCTTGTTTAAATTCTAACAAACTTACGACATTGAAGAAGACCTATGGAGGCTATCTATGGAAAAAATTTAAGCCGCTATCTTATTTATCTTGGAAGATATTGAATTTTAAAATTTTCGATTTGTGACTTTTTGCCCTAGTCTCCTTTATGTCTAAAACTAGGATAGGGATTCTGTAAGTGAAGTGATCGGTTAACTTGCATTTTAAATTCATAAATTTCGAGATTTTACGACGAAAAATAAAAAAAAAATTCGTATAAATAACACATCATCATGCTTTTGCCAATGTGATGAATCGTTCATTTTCTTGGTGAATCATTCACAAATGCTAGATAAATATTACAATATTTTCTGACAAAAAGGTTAAGGAAATATTTTTTCTTGCACAGTAACATAAGACTAGACTTTCCCAAAAAGAATTTGAGTAAATCAAGTATATAATTAACACCTTCTTTCTTGTATACACCCATTTATTTTCACCTTAATCACTACGTACCTTCAATTGTAGCATAATATCATATTTTACGACATTTTAATAAGCGGCTGGTGAAACATGAATGGATTGAATAAAGCAATTCGTCTTCCAAATCGATAGCATTTATTCCAAGGTCGTGTGTAATTCACTTAAAGAAGAATTTAATGCACTTTTATTTCCTTGTTTATTTTCAATTGAATCAAATAAGATGAGCTCTTAAATCTTACTGCTTCTAACTATCATACTTTCAAATATTTGTTATGAGCATTTGAGTATTAAAAGAGATTGAAGCACAATTTATTATTAAATATTTATTTTTTTGATTTTTCTTAAAGAAATTAAATTTAAATTCCTAAACCTATTTAAATTAATTACACATTTATAATGTGAAAAATATGTTTTATCAGTAAATTAGTAATAATGGTTAGTAAAGAAAATATATATTTTATTTTATGCTAAACTGTAGTTTAGCTGTATGGCATAAACCTCAATCTCAGTTCAACCTCTCGCTTGCTAAATTCCAAATTCTTAAAAAAAAATTCAATGGACATACCATTAGAATTCCAAATGAGGGAAATGCTAATTTGTAGTACCCCAACTAAAATTTATAGGGTGATAACTTATGCTACATTCGCATTTCTTTTTAAACAAAAATAAACATCAGGCACAGTTGTTATTAAGAATTTTATATGCAAAATACCCTGAGCATAAGATGTGAATTTATAAGAATTTATTAATTCTCAATAAATTCTTACAAATTACTTACTGATCAAAAAATTCTTGCAAATTTGCATTTTATGCTTAGCATATTTTACTTTACCTGTAAAATTCTAAGCAATGTTTCCTTCTAACTGAAAAGTTAATATTTTAGATATATTTTAAGAAAATGTTATAAATAACTGTATCAGTCCAAAGATCTCTAGAGAAAAACGGGATATATATTTGAAATGGTGAATTACAATAAAAAAAGGAAAACAAGAATTATTTCACAAATTTATTTTAGTAATAAATTCATAAGTACTAAATTACACAATACCTTTTATTTGTTTTTTTTTTATTATGTCTTTCTGTTTTTAGCAGAAATTCTAAGTAAAAACCTTAGTAATACTATACCTATGTTACAAAGCAAAATCGAGGATAGATTACATGAATTTAACGAAAACTAAATCTTTTATGTTATATGAAAATATTTTATTAAATTCTAATAATAAATAACTTACTATGAAATATTTGAATAAAAAATGGTTATAAGAGCTTCAATTAATTAATTTAATTTAAATAAATCGTTTCAGAGAAAATATTGGAGTAATCTGATATAGAATTTTAATACATGGCATTAAAAAATTCATTTTATTTATTTCTTTTGTTTAGAAAAATCTTGAAATTGAGATCAATGTATTTATGGGAAACAGAACTTTCTTAGAACATATTATTTTTCAAGTTACATGAGTATGACATGAAATGCTTACTAAGAAGATAGTGTCTTCAATAGAGCAATATACGATCCCGCAGTTTGAAGAATCTGCAATGATAAATTATTATTTTAATTGAACAATCACTAATCACTATCGAAAAGAAAAAAAAACAGATCAAACCGTTGAAAATGTCAAGAGGGTTAATTGAAAAAATCCCATTTGGAATGTGAATCCTTTTCTTGCACGCATCATGCAGAGAATCAAAAATTTCCTCTGACTAGGAGATGCAGCATACCATTCAGTATCGTAGATTCCTTCAATAAGATCTTGACTCCTGGTCGTTACAACCTGACCACTGTAAGTCAGGATGAAGATCTGTGCAACTACTGCTGACGAAATGCCGCAAAAGGCTATAGTAACGGTCAAGCTAGGCACCTACAAAGGATTACCCATAATTGTTTTTCAAAGAAGGATCATAAGAACTACATAACTTACTGATAGAAGAGTATAGACGCAACTACATATAACCATAGAGTCGAAAAGGATGAAGGGCAGAACTGCTGATTGGACCAAATCTTCAAGAACTGCACAGGC
>NW_026604497.1:0-29000 GCF_024763615.1 Phlebotomus papatasi
ATCTATCCCACAATGCGATTGTTTCTATCGCATTATGGGATTGATTCTATCGCATTATGGGATTGTTTTTATCCCACAATGCGATTGAATCTATCCCACAATGCGATCGTTTTTATCACATTTTGGGATTGATTCTATCGCATTATGGGATTGTTTTTACCCCATAATGCGATTGAATCTATCCCACAATGCGATTGTTTCAATCGCATTATGGGATTGATTCTATCGCATTATGGGATTGTTTTTATCCCACAATGCGATTGAATCTATCCCACAATGCGATTGATTCTATCGCAATTTGGGATTGATTCCATCGCATTATGGGATTGTTTTTATCCCACAATACGATTAAATCTATCCCACAATGCGATTGAATCTATCGCATTATGGTATTGATTCTATCGCATTATGGGATTGTTTTTATCCCACAATGCGATTGAATCTATCCCACAATGCGATTGAATCTATCGCATTATAGGATTGATTCTATCGCATTATGGGATTGTTTTTATCCCACAATGCGATTGAATCTATCCCACAATGTGATTGTTTCTATCGCATTATGGGATTGATTTTATCGCATTATGGGATTGTTTTTATCCCACAATGCGATTGAATCTATCCCACAATGCGATTGAATCTATCGCATTATGGGATTGTTTTTATCCCACAATGCGATTGTTTCTATCCCACAATGCGATTGAATCTATCTTACAATGCGATTGAATCTATCGCATTATGGTATTGATTCTATCGCATTATGGGATTGTTTTTATCCCACAATGCGATTAAACCTATCCCACAAAGCGATTGAATCTATCGCATTATGGTATTGATTCTATCGCATTATGGGATTGTTTTTATCCCACAATGCGATTGAATCTATCCCACAATGCGATTGTTTCTATCGCATTATGGGATTGATTTTATCGCATTATGGGATTGTTTTTATCCCACAATGCGATTGAATCTATCCCACAATGCGATTGAATCTATCGCATTATGGGATTGTTTTTATCCCACAATGCGATTGTTTCTATCCCACAATGCGATTGAATCTATCCCACAATGCGATTGTTTCTATCGCATTATGAGATTGATTCTATCGCATTATGGGATTGTTTTTATCCCACAATGCGATTGAATCTATCCCACAATGCGATTGTTTCTATCGCATTATGGGATTGATTTTATCGCATTATGGGATTGTTTTTATCCCACAATGCGATTAAATCTATCCCACAATGCGATTGATTCTATCGCATTATGGGATTGATTCCATCGCATTATGGGATTGTTTTTATCCCACAATGCGATTAAATCTATCCCACAATGCGATTGTTTCAATCGCATTATAGGATTGATTCTATCGCATTATGGGATTGTTTTTATCCCACAATGCGATTGAATCTATCCCACAATGCGATCGTTTTTATCACATTTTGGGATTGATTTTATCGCATTATGGGATTGTTTTTACCCCATAATGCGATTGAATCTATCCCACAATGCGATTGTTTCAATCGCATTATGGGATTGATTCTATCGCATTATGGGATTGTTTTTATCCCACAATGCGATTGAATCTATCCCACAATGCGATCGTTTTTATCACATTTTGGGATTGATTCTATCGCATTATGGGATTGTTTTTACCCCATAATGCGATTGAATCTATCCCACAATGCGATTGTTTCAATCGCATTATGGGATTGATTCTATCGCATTATGGGATTGTTTGTATCCCACAATGCGATTGATTCTATAGCAATTTGGGATTGATTCCATCGCATTATGGGATTGTTTTTATCCCACAATGCGATTAAATCTATCCCACAATGCGATTGAATCTATCGCATTATGGGATTGATTCAATCGCATTATGGGATTGTTTTTATCCCACAATGCGATTGAATCTATCCCACAATGCGATTGAATCTATCGCATTATGGGATTGATTCTATCGCAATATGGGATTGATTCTATCGCATTATGGGATTGTTTTTATCCCACAATGCGATTGAATCTATCCCACAATGCGATTATTTCTATCGCATTATGGGATTGATTTTATCGCATTATGGGATTGTTTTTATCCCACAATGCGATTGAATCTATCCCACAATGCGATTGAATCTATCCCACAATGCGATTGTTTCCATCGCATTTTGGGATTGATTCTATAGCATTACACGATTTTTTTTATCTCACAGTGTGATTCAATCTATTCCACAATGCGATTGTTTCTATCGCATTTTGGCATTGATACTATCTCATTTTGGTATTATTTCTATCCCACAATGCTACTGGTTGTATTTCATTATGCCACTGAATTTTTTCTATGCCACTACTAATTTCAATGCCCTACATTATTGTATATATTTAATTACATTATTGACTCAATCACATGGCTGTATAAGGTTATTACAGTAGACCTTTATTCCTTAAATAGTAGATGGAATAATGATTTAGATTTTAATTTCTTACTGAGAAAAACAGTTTGTTTTATTTAAATATTGAATATTTAAAAATTAGCTTTCGTTTTAAATGTATATCTTTTTAAAATCGAATGTTGCAAACATCAACTGAGTGGGTAAAATCAAAAATGTACACTACATCGACCTAAAACACAAAATACTTTCCCTAAGACCTGTCCTTGACAAATTTTTTTTAGCCCCAATAGATTTTTTCACGAAGCTTTATTCATTTACCCAAGTAGCAAAATATTTTTTTTTAATTTTTTTTAACCCTATTTTTACATGGACCTAAAACACAAAATATTTTCCCCCTAAGACCTGTCCTTGACAAATTTTTTTTAGCCCCAATAGATTTTTTCACGAAGCTTTATTCATTTACCCAAGTAGCAAAATATTTTTTTTTAATTTTTTTTTAACCCTATTTTTACATCGACCTAAAACACAAAATATTTTCCCCCTAAGACCTGTCCTTGACAAATTTTTTTTTAGCCCCAATAGATTTTTTCACGAAGCTTTACTCATTTATCCAAGTAGCAAAATCTTTTTTTTTTTAATTTTTTTTTTAACCTTGTTTTTACATCGACCTAAAACACCAAATATTTTCCCCCTAAGACCTGTCCTTGACAAATTTTTTTTAGCCCCAATAGATTTTTTCACGAAGCTTTATTCATTTACCCAAGTAGCAAAATCTTTTTTTTTTAATTTTTTTTTAACCCTATTTTTACATCGACCTAAAACACAAAATATTTTCCCCCTAAGATCTGTCCTTGACAAATTTTTTTTTAGCCCCAATAGATTTTTTCACGAAGCTTTATTCATTTACCCAAGTAGCAAAATCTTTTTTTTTTTAATTTTTTTTTAACCCTATTTTTACATCTACCTAAAACACAAAATATTTTCCCCCTAAGACCTGTCCTTGACAAATTTTTTTTTAGCCCCAATAGATTTTTTCACGAAGCTTTATTCATTTACCCAAGTAGCAAAATCTTTTTTTTTTAATTTTTTTTTTAACCCTATTTTTACATCGACCTAAAACACAAAATATTTTCCCCCTAAGACCTGTCCTTGACAAATTTTTTTTAGCCCCAATAGATTTTTTCATGAAGCTTTATTCATTTACCCAAGTAGCAAAATCTTTTTTTTTTAATTTTTTTTTAACCCTATTTTTACATCGACCTAAAACACAAAATATTTTCCCCCTAAGACCTGTCCTTGACAAATTTTTTTTTAGCCCCAATAGATTTTTTCACGAAGCTTTATTCATTTACCCAAGTAGCAAAATATTTTTTTTTAATTTTTTTTTAACCCTATTTTTACATCGACCTAAAACACAAAATATTTTCCCCCTAAGACCTGTCCTTGACAAATTTTTTTTTAGCCCCAATAGATTTTTTCACGAAGCTTTACTCATTTATCCAAGTAGCAAAATCTTTTTTTTTTTAATTTTTTTTTTAACCTTGTTTTTACATCGACCTAAAACACCAAATATTTTCCCCCTAAGACCTGTCCTTGACAAATTTTTTTTAGCCCCAATAGATTTTTTCACGAAGCTTTATTCATTTACCCAAGTAGCAAAATATTTTTTTTTAAATTTTTTTTTAACCTTGTTTTTACATCGACCTAAAACACCAAATATTTTCCCCCTAAGACCTGTCCTTGACAAATTTTTTTTAGCCCCAATAGATTTTTTCACGAAGCTTTATTCATTTACCCAAGTAGCAAAATCTTTTTTTTTTTAATTTTTTTTTAACCCTATTTTTACATCGACCTAAAACACCAAATATTTTCCCCCTAAGACCTGTCCTTGACAAATTTTTTTTAGCCCCAATAGATTTTTTCACGAAGCTTTATTCATTTACCCAAGTAGCAAAATCCTTTTTTTTTAATTTTTTTTTAACCCTATTTTTACATCGACCTAAAACACCAAATATTTTCCCCCTAAGACCTGTCCTTGACAAATTTTTTTTTAGCCCCAATAGATATTTTCACGAAGCTTTACTCATTTATCCAAGTAGCAAAATCTTTTTTTTTTTAAATTTTTTTTTAACCTTGTTTTTACATCGACCTAAAACACAAAATATTTTCCCCCTAAGACCTGTCCTTGACAAATTTTTTTTAGCCCCAATAGATTTTTTCACGAAGCTTTATTCATTTACCCAAGTAGCAAAATCTTTTTTTTTTTAAATTTTTTTTAACCTTGTTTTTACATCGACCTAAAACACAAAATACTTTCCCCCTAAGACCTGTCCTTGACAAATTTTTTTTTAGCCCCAATAGATATTTTCACGAAGCTTTACTCATTTATCCAAGTAGCAAAATCTTTTTTTTTTTTTTTTTTTAATTTTTTTTTAACCTTGTTTTTACATCGACCTAAAACACAAAATATTTTCCCCCTAAGACCTGTCCTTGACAAATTTTTTTTAGCCCCAATAGATTTTTTCACGAAGCTTTATTCATTTACCCAAGTAGCAAAATCTTTTTTTTTTTAATTTTTTTTTAACCCTATTTTTACATCGACCTAAAACACAAAATATTTTCCCCCTAAGACCTGTCCTTGACAAATTTTTTTTTAGCCCCAATAGATTTTTTCTCGAAGCTTTATTCATTTACCCAAGTAGCAAAATCTTTTTTTTTTTAATTTTTTTTTAACCCTATTTTTACATCGACCTAAAACACAAAATATTTTCCCCCTAAGACCTGTCCTTGACAAATTTTTTTTAGCCCCAATAGATTTTTTCACGAAGCTTTATTCATTTACCCAAGTAGCAAAATATTTTTTTTTTAATTTTTTTTAACCCTATTTTTACATCGACCTAAAACACAAAATATTTTCCCCCTAAGACCTGTCCTTGACAAATTTTTTTTAGCCCCAATAGATTTTTTCACGAAGCTTTATTCATTTACCCAAGTAGCAAAATCTTTTTTTTTTTAATTTTTTTTTAACCCTATTTTTACATCGACCTAAAACACAAAATATTTTCCCCCTAAGACCTGTCCTTGACAAATTTTTTTTTAGCCCCAATAGATTTTTTCTCGAAGCTTTATTCATTTACCCAAGTAGCAAAATCTTTTTTTTTTTAATTTTTTTTTAACCCTATTTTTACATCGACCTAAAACACAAAATATTTTCCCCCTAAGACCTGTCCTTGACAAATTTTTTTTTAGCCCCAATAGATTTTTTCTCGAAGCTTTATTCATTTACCCAAGTAGCAAAATATTTTTTTTTAAATTTTTTTTTAACCTTGTTTTTACATCGACCTAAAACACAAAATATTTTCCCCCTAAGACCTGTCCTTGACAAATTTTTTTTAGCCCCAATAGATTTTTTCACGAAGCTTTATTCATTTACCCAAGTAGCAAAATATTTTTTTTTTAATTTTTTTTAACCCTATTTTTACATCGACCTAAAACACAAAATATTTTCCCCCTAAGACCTGTCCTTGACAAATTTTTTTTAGCCCCAATAGATATTTTCACGAAGCTTTACTCATTTATCCAAGTAGCAAAATCTTTTTTTTTTTAAATTTTTTTTTAACCTTGTTTTTACATCGACCTAAAACACAAAATATTTTCCCCCTAAGACCTGTCCTTGACAAATTTTTTTTAGCCCCAATAGATTTTTTCATGAAGCTTTATTCATTTACCCAAGTAGCAAAATCTTTTTTTTTAATTTTTTTTTTAACCCTTTTTCTACATCGACACAATACACAAAATTCTTTCCCCTTAAGACCTGTCCTTGACAAATTTATTTTAGCCCCAATAGATTTTTTCACGAAGCTTTATTCATTTACCCAAGTAGCAAAATCTTTTTTTTTTTAATTTTTTTTTAACCCTATTTTTACATCGACCTAAAACACAAAATATTTTCCCCCTAAGACCTGTCCTTGACAAATTTTTTTTTAGCCCCAATAGATTTTTTCTCGAAGCTTTATTCATTTACCCAAGTAGCAAAATATTTTTTTTTAAATTTTTTTTTAACCTTGTTTTTACATCGACCTAAAACACAAAATATTTTCCCCCTAAGACCTGTCCTTGACAAATTTTTTTTAGCCCCAATAGATTTTTTCACGAAGCTTTATTCATTTACCCAAGTAGCAAAATATTTTTTTTTTAATTTTTTTTAACCCTATTTTTACATCGACCTAAAACACAAAATATTTTCCCCCTAAGACCTGTCCTTGACAAATTTTTTTTAGCCCCAATAGATTTTTTCACGAAGCTTTATTCATTTACCCAAGTAGCAAAATCTTTTTTTTTTTAATTTTTTTTTAACCCTATTTTTACATCGACCTAAAACACAAAATATTTTCCCCCTAAGACCTGTCCTTGACAAATTTTTTTTAGCCCCAATAGATTTTTTCACGAAGCTTTACTCATTTATCCAAGTAGCAAAATCTTTTTTTTTTTTTTTTTTTAATTTTTTTTTAACCTTGTTTTTACATCGACCTAAAACACAAAATACTTTCCCCCTAAGACCTGTCCTTGACAAATTTTTTTTTAGCCCCAATAGATATTTTCACGAAGCTTTACTCATTTATCCAAGTAGCAAAATCTTTTTTTTTTTTTTTTTTTAATTTTTTTTTAACCTTGTTTTTACATCGACCTAAAACACAAAATATTTTCCCCCTAAGACCTGTCCTTGACAAATTTTTTTTAGCCCCAATAGATTTTTTCACGAAGCTTTATTCATTTACCCAAGTAGCAAAATCTTTTTTTTTTTAATTTTTTTTTAACCCTATTTTTACATCGACCTAAAACACAAAATATTTTCCCCCTAAGACCTGTCCTTGACAAATTTTTTTTTAGCCCCAATAGATTTTTTCTCGAAGCTTTATTCATTTACCCAAGTAGCAAAATATTTTTTTTTAAATTTTTTTTTAACCTTGTTTTTACATCGACCTAAAACACAAAATATTTTCCCCCTAAGACCTGTCCTTGACAAATTTTTTTTAGCCCCAATAGATTTTTTCACGAAGCTTTATTCATTTACCCAAGTAGCAAAATATTTTTTTTTTAATTTTTTTTAACCCTATTTTTACATCGACCTAAAACACAAAATATTTTCCCCCTAAGACCTGTCCTTGACAAATTTTTTTTAGCCCCAATAGATTTTTTCACGAAGCTTTATTCATTTACCCAAGTAGCAAAATCTTTTTTTTTTTAATTTTTTTTTAACCCTATTTTTACATCGACCTAAAACACAAAATATTTTCCCCCTAAGACCTGTCCTTGACAAATTTTTTTTTAGCCCCAATAGATTTTTTCTCGAAGCTTTATTCATTTACCCAAGTAGCAAAATCTTTTTTTTTTTAATTTTTTTTTAACCCTATTTTTACATCGACCTAAAACACAAAATATTTTCCCCCTAAGACCTGTCCTTGACAAATTTTTTTTTAGCCCCAATAGATTTTTTCTCGAAGCTTTATTCATTTACCCAAGTAGCAAAATATTTTTTTTTAAATTTTTTTTTAACCTTGTTTTTACATCGACCTAAAACACAAAATATTTTCCCCCTAAGACCTGTCCTTGACAAATTTTTTTTAGCCCCAATAGATTTTTTCACGAAGCTTTATTCATTTACCCAAGTAGCAAAATATTTTTTTTTTAATTTTTTTTAACCCTATTTTTACATCGACCTAAAACACAAAATATTTTCCCCCTAAGACCTGTCCTTGACAAATTTTTTTTAGCCCCAATAGATATTTTCACGAAGCTTTACTCATTTATCCAAGTAGCAAAATCTTTTTTTTTTTAAATTTTTTTTTAACCTTGTTTTTACATCGACCTAAAACACAAAATATTTTCCCCCTAAGACCTGTCCTTGACAAATTTTTTTTAGCCCCAATAGATTTTTTCATGAAGCTTTATTCATTTACCCAAGTAGCAAAATCTTTTTTTTTAATTTTTTTTTTAACCCTTTTTCTACATCGACACAATACACAAAATTCTTTCCCCTTAAGACCTGTCCTTGACAAATTTATTTTAGCCCCAATAGATTTTTTCACGAAGCTTTTTTTATTTACCCAAGTAGCAAAATCTTTTTTTTTTTAATTTTTTTTTAACCCTTTTTCTACATCGACACAATACACAAAATTCTTTCCCCTTAAGACCTGTCCTTGACAAATTTATTTTAGCCCCAATAGATTTTTTCACGAAGCTTTTTTTATTTACCCAAGTAGCAAATTTTTTTTTTATTTTAAAGCAAAATCTTTTTTTTTTGGACCAAAAAGGATCTGCGTACGAAATACCCAGAAATTCATTTGATTTTACCCAGAAAAGCATTGAAACTATCCATCAGATTTTTCTCAGTGTAGAAATTTGCAAGATGTAAGTAAAAATTACAAGCTTTTAAAACAACGTTAATGATAATATGTAAGAAACATTTATTTTCTGCATTTTTTCTATTAAATTAACGTTGTGACAACGTTTACATTTTGGAGTCATGGTCATTTAAATTACACGCGAAGGAAAAGTTTCATTTGCAGGCTAAATGTACTGCGGTCTCCCCTATGCCAAAAATAATAAAACTATTCTAATGAAATTTCATTATTTACAAGTTCATTGCGAAATTTTAATTTTTGATTTTTTTTCAATTGAAATTTATGCGCGCAATCAGTGCTAACGTCGCTGGATCTTCTTCATCTTTAATTTCGTAGAAGTAGTATTGAAGGAACCTCCATACTTTAATGCACTGTGGAGGATACTTCAAATTCAGCACAAAAAATATTTTGAAGCATAGATCGACAGCGCATAAAAATGAATCGCTCATAAAATATATATCATTAAAATACACACCAAACTGTGTACTTGTAGAGACTACGAACGGTTGGACCTTAAGCCTTTTCTCCACAGCAAATTTCTTGATGTTTTCGACTTGGTCTTTAAGGTCTGCCATATTTTTTAGTTCAAGATGCAGCGTTTTTTGAGAGTCAGCGATGGTGGGCTTAAATCTCTTTTTATTGTGCACAGGAATATGGGATGGCAGAAGGATTCCGTGCAAAGCACGAATTATCCAACTGTTAATTTCGTCTATAACAAAAAGAAAAAGAAATGTTTGGAGAAACTATGGCAAAGCGTCTGAGCTTTCTGTCATATTTAAGATTTGAGTGTTTTAAGACAGAAACATTCAAACATAATAATTTACATTTTCCCATTATTTTATTATATATAGGGTAAAAAGTGGAATGCGGGACAGTTTGGAAAGTGGGACGAAGCAGTGTGGAATGTGAGACACCTCCTTAAAAACTTGGTAATAAATCAATTAAATATTTCAATTTTCGATAAAAAGATTTTTAAACCTAATTTTGTGATTATTTGAAAAGTTAAAAATGCAAAAGTCTTTATTAAACAATCAAAGAGTGACTTGGAAGAAGAATTTTAAAAAATGTATTGTATGCGTGATGTTCATAACCTTGACACGGTAGTTGTCGTTTTCTCTGTTTCTTATGGAAGTTGCTAGAAAAATATCAAAGTGTTTTGTTTGATTTTTCGGCATAATTTGTGAAATATTATTAAGTGCGTAGTGAAAATCGAAGGATATACACATCAATTTATAAGGTGAATAAAAAATTTGTGAAATATTACATTTAAAAAGGAGAGAAAAGTGATTTATTTTCGTGTTGCTTTCAAAACAAGTTTTATGAAATCTTGGACTAGTTAATTTAGTTAATTAATTTGGTGGTTTTGTGCAGTGAAATCATGTCAACTGTCAAGAAGGAAGACAAAGATCCTTAAGTACCCAAATAGTTGCAACAGCAGTTAGTAGCTGATAAGAAGAAAATCTCTTGGAGAAAGGCTGCCAATGATTTTCAGATTCAGAAGACCACTTTTTCTGACAGAGTTGGTAGTAAAAATCGCAAAAATACCTGGAGAAAACAAAGAGGAGCCTCTACAGAACTCCCAAAGCAAGTGGCAAAGGACCAGGGCAGATGTGAATTGAAATGTGCTAAAAAGTTGCATCCGCTTTAAAGCAATAACTGCTGGACAGCGCGACACGTCTGTGAAATTTACAGAACCTCGTTTTGGTTGGACGTCCAGGAAGTTCTTGGTAATTAGCGTTCCACAACTGTTACCCGGACATAACCATCCATAGCCATCCAATGTGCAAGTATACAGAGAAAACCCTCAACATTTGATTTTCTACATATTTCATAAATATTTTGTCGTTGATATCAATATGTCCATCTTTCCAAAAGTTTTTGTCCCGCTTTTCAAAATTTTGTCAATCTTTTCAAAATATGTTGTTTTCTAATTTGATTGAATATTCTAATTAATTGTTTGAAATATCTAATAAAAACTGTTTAGATTCTGTTAGAATATTTCACAAGCAATCTCATGATGCAAAGAAAATGAAAAAAATATGTATTTAATCAGCTTAAAAATACATTTGAAATTGAACTTTTTCTTACGTGTCCCTTTCCACAATTCACTCTAGTAAGACATAAAACAAATAAGTGGGAAAATTTAAACCTCTCCAGTAAAAAATAAAATGTTGCCAGTTAAAAAGTGAATTTTGGACAATAGAAAATCGAAAATTTCATTAAAAAAAGGTTTTAAGGCGTTCCATCCAGCTTTGCGAAATGTTTGAACTCATATTATAGGGCTATCTGTGAACCATATTTTCTCATGATCTAGTGGTCCTTGGTGGTCTACAGGCGATTAAATTAATTCATAAATCACAAAATCATTTCAAAATCAAAAATTAGTGAAAAAAATATCATTATTAGAATGTTCTGACATGAGTTACAAGCATACGGACAAGCAAAAAATGTTAAAAAGAGATTCATTACTGGTTTCCAAACTTCTCAAAAAAATCCAAATTTAACCAAATTGATTGAAAAATAGTCCCTATAGTGAAGTAAAAACTTTTTCCTTCAAAAATTCAAGATACCGAATTTTTCGGTCATAGGTATGTTTGGACGAAATGTTCAATAAAAATATCTAGAATACAAATTTTTAATTTTTATATAAATACCTGCGTTGGTGTCTGCTGAGTTTTTGCGGATATTCTCCAGGAGACATCTACAATTTTGGTCTTTGAGATCGGTCTCCAAAACTCCAAGAATTTTTGGTACTGCCAATTCCCATTTCCCTAACAATTGTTCCTCCTTCCCCGGATACATTTTAGCAAAATCAATTTCAATCTGAAAATTAATAAAAATTAAATATGTAAAGTGGGAAGTTTAGAAATAGGGATCAAGCACTGTGGAAGATGGGACACCTCAATCTAAGATTATAATCATATTTTTTTTTTTTTGATTATTTGAGAAGTTAAAAACACAAAAGGCGTTAGTTTACAATCAAAGAGTGCCTTGCAAAAAAAATATGAAAAATAGATCGCATGCGTGATATTCGTAAACTCTTAAGACGGGAGTTGTGATTTTCTCTGTTTATTATGGAAGTTTCTGGATAGAGCTGAAGTTCTGTGTGAAATTGCAGAAACTTTTTTTCGTGAAATATCCACAAAGTCCTTGGGAATTAGAATTCCTTAAGCTTCACCCGGAGACAAAGAGAAAGAGAATAGGATAGTCATCCAATGTGCAAGTATTACGTAGAAAAACCTCTACAATTGGTTTTCTACATATTTCATGTAATATTCTGTCATAAATAAATAATATGTTTTGTCCATCTTTGCATGTGCTTTGGTCCCACTTGTAAAAATTGTGTTCATCTTTTGAAAATGTGTTGTTTTCTAATTTGATTAAATTTCTCAATTGATTGAAAATTTTAATACAAAAAAAACTGTTGATATACTGTTAAAATATTTCACAAGAAATATCGTTATAAGAAAAATGGACAAAAATACCTACTTATTTAGTTTAAAAATTTATTTGAAATTGTACTTTTTCTCAAGTATCCCATTTTCAAAAGTTTACCCTATCTTTTAAAATTCAAGTAATATGACGCGCCTTTATTTACCAGTGCCTATGTATTTTCCAAGAACTAATGAAAATTTGAAAAAGCGTTAAGAAATTTTATTTGCTGACGCGAACAATTTTATCGATTCATAATAAAGGGGTTTAAAGGACAAAGATTAAAAAGCTTTAACTGATTGGTTCAAATTTGGGAACGTTGAAAAAGAATTAGAATAGGTAAGTAATTTTTAAGCGAAAATAAATTATACTGCTCCTAATTAGGTTTCGCAATATTTTAAGTGATCTATAAATCTCTACTAATACGTTATGAACTAGTAAGGAAATAAAAATTGCAATGTGTAGAGTAAATTTTGTAAAGTGCTTAAACTCGGCACTATATGCTTTTCCCCATGAACGAACAGGGTATCTAGAGAACTCTACTAATGTAGGTAAATAATGCGATATTCTTCTGGGATATAACATCTTGATTATGTGTTAAAACATTATGCAATGGATCATATCCAAAATATTTCTTTTATACTTACAAGGGATGGCGCCATGGAGTGTTTCAACAAAGGCCATTCCAAATACACCATTTCACTATCCATCTCGGTGACATGGCGACGGCGGAGTTCGTGGGTTTGCGCCCAATTTTCTTTCACTTTTTCCCAAGGGCCTTTATGGTGTTTCAACCAAATGTGCAGTTTTGACATTTCAACTGGATCTATATAAATAAAAAAATATTAAATTGACATAACTGGAAAATAAATTAGTTGTTGATTTTTTTATGAGCTATTTATATGTAACAAATTAAGAAAAATAGTTTAGCGTCTGTAATTCTGAAACCTTAGAAAAGCGTGTTTTTGAATCCGAATATCTCTGTGTTATTTATTTTTTTAAAGTTTTTTTGCAATATTTATTTAAATAAAATAAGTGCTAACGATTAAACCTTCGTTAAAGGATATCTTGAAACGTTGGATAGGCAAATTGAAGTATGTAGTGAAAGTTGAGGGAAAATTGTAATCATTACTACTTTAAAACAATAATGATATTTTTACGGAGTACTTCTGAGCGTATCTCAACCTATAGGAACTTCTCCCACTGTATACACTAGCCCTCACTTCCAATCAACCCCTACAAATACTTTAATTTCACATAAAATCATTTTCATTGTGACAACAATTTTTTTTATGGGAATTCGATCAGCTATCCACACACTGGCATGCCAGGATATGCAATATTAGTAAAAAAAAAAAACTCGATATATTGCGCTATTAATTGTTCACAACAACTAAGTTAATATTATTACTATGAATTAACTTCCTGAACCCTGGAAATCTGATATTGACAAAACAGATATCGATAGCCAGTAATTGGATCATGCCATTTCTCTGCTCTACTTTCCAATAAGAAAAATGCTGGAAAACGGCTGATGCCTTATGGCGTCTACACATTAGTAGAAATTTCTTTAAAAAATGCCTTTTTAAAGAAAATTTCCCCTATCCTTGTAGGCAGAAACGTCAGAATTTTTTTTTAAAAAAAACTATTTTTGACGGAAATTGCTTCTGTATAGACACCATTAAACTGACGAGTGTTCCAATCACACTGGGATGTTAAGCTAATGGACAGGTCGCTCTCTCCACAGATTGATGATTTTATTGGAGAGAAACCATGTATGTCACTCGGAGACTTTTTGCCGGAGAATACATGCCACAGTTCAATATATCTTGTTCCAATTTGACCCGATTAGTTAAAAAAAACACTCCTCTCACGTATTTTTCTAGTGATAAAGAAATTTTCAAAATATATAAGGGGAATGCTTTTAGTTTGAAATAGGGTGCATATAAGCACGGACCGAAGTCCTAAGTTTTGAAGTACAACATTTTCAATACAAAATCAAGTTATTTGTTACTTCCTTTTTAGAGAAGTGTTGTTTGGAACCATTACGAGCAGTTTATCATTTTTGCTTTTTTTTTTTAACTATTCTTAAAAATGAATAAATTGAAATGAATAAAGGATAATGGGCAATATGGTTCAACTTTTCGCCACGAATGAGACTTGCACCATCGAATAGCTAATAGAAAAAGTAACACTTTATGTTCCAGTACCAATAGTTATACCAGTTATAGATCAATATCTACAAAAGAAAAATGAGCGTAGTCCCGTTTCTGGCGAAAGGTTGAACCAGTTCCCATATATTTTTGCATATTGTCCTTAGTAGAGATTAATTTTACTGTAATTTTGGACACCTTGCTTATAATTTCGGAAAGCTAATCAGCCTGAATAGGATGCCAATTGTCGTCCATTTAAAGAACCTAATTTACTTAGACCTTTCATGTTTATAAGAAGATTTTTTTTAAGAAGGAACTGTATAATCTCCCAAAGCCCGGAAACGTTATATATCATTCATTAGAGGGAATTAACTTTGGCATTTCAACCAAGGACGCGCGGATTCACGTATTTCTTTGCCTTTTCGGGACTATTTTAAGGCTTTTTGCGCTTCATTTTGGTCGTAGAGGTGATGCTTCTTTGTTTCGTTAGGCATTTATAAAACCTAGTCATATAAAAAACTAAAAATTGTACTAAATTGGGCTGTAAATTTTGGAATTTAAATAAATGGCAAATTTATGTACGTTTTTGAAGAAGATTTTATTATTATGCAGTGATCCAGAGCTAAATAGGGACAAAATATGAAATTTTTTGAAATAAAAAAAAAAAGATTTTAGATTATGATCAATCTATATTAATATTTTCATCTTTTTAGCAAAACAAAAACATATCTCTATATAGCAAATAGTCCTCACCGCTTATAAGAGAATCAGAGGTACTGTACCTATTTAGCTCTGCACAACTGTATTCTGTAATGATTCTAAATTATATCAATTTACCTGTTTCCATTTGGACTATTGGAATAAGCGCTTCAACAGCTTGCTCAGCATCACAAGTGACATCTTCTATTTGACTATTTTTCTCCTCCTTATTAAATCCATTCTTAACTCGGTTATACAATTTGCCTTGCGGTCTACCGTTGACAACTCTATAATAAATTCCCTATAAAAAAAAAGAGAACAAATCTTAAAATTTTAATGATAGTCTTATTATTAACTTTTATAAAATAGAGAATAAATTTTATAAAATAAGTTTTTATAAAAAACTTTTATAAAAACTTTTATAAAAAAATAATAATAACTTTTATAAATAGAGTAATTTTTATAAAAAATTGAAGTTTGGACTTTGTATTCGAAGGTCAGTAATCAGGTATAGTGAAACTTATTTGCCTTTAAAGTTAAAAAAACGAATTTAGAAAAATAAACAATGGAGGGAATTTTCCTGTTTTAAAATTGAGTTGGTAAAGAAACTTTGGAAAGGCAATCCATACTTTTATACAAGCTTGACCTAGGATTTAGTTATATGGCTTAACTTCACTAATTATTTATCAAACAATTTTTTTTTAGAAAGTTTTGACTTAGAATTGGATATTAAGGCTGTATAATCGATTAGGTTCTTGGAGACCAATAAAAATGCTCTTTATTTACGATTTCGAAATCCTAGGGAATTCGGCCAAATCTCTAGTCTGAAGAGCGCCTTAGGATGATGTGGAGAAGTCTCTGAAAACATTCAGGCGAGACTAGACTCCCCAAGGTTTACTTCCGAGAGAGAAAGACGACCTAATGCAATGCATCTTACTCTGTTATCACACTTGTGCATTAAAATTTTAATTATGATTCACATTGTTTGTCGCTAGTGAGAGCCCAAATGTGTAATTTGTGTGTTTAAATCATTTTGTATTCAAAATTTGATCTATTTGTTGATAAAAAGGTAGACTTGGCCCGCAAAATTTGATTTGAATTGATTTATAGCATTAATGCGAAAAATAATGCGATTTTCTCTTTAATTCTTTAATGTGAAAAATATTTATGCTTTAGGTAAATTTAAACTTATTTTTGCAGGCCAAATCCACTCCTTTATCAATAAATAGAAAAACCCCAAATATTAAGTGACTCAAAGACACAAATAACATATTTGGACGCTCACTAGCGACAATTAATGTGAATCATATTAAAATTTTAATGTGCAAGTGTGAAAACGCCGTTAGATTGTTCTAATCGGTGATATTCAATAGCCAAACATAAAGTGTTGGATAGCGATGTGTAGGAATATGTTCCGAAATACCCATAGCGTTCTGAAATGGACCATTTTCACTTTTAAGTTTTTTTTTTGCTATTTTATATAAAAATGATGAGTTTTCCAATAATTCTTGGTAATAAATTTATTTTGGATAAAATAAAAATATAATAATGCTTATACTCGCGAGCATTCCTCAGAACTCTTTTCGCAGGGTTTTTTGGGTGCTTACTCGTTTAGTACCGATTAAATTCATTCATAAATAAAAAAAATAGAGGAAAATGTAAGGGGGTGAAAAAATCGAAGGTTATTATTTACTACTCTCTCTATGGAGTTCAGGCAGTAATGGCCTCTACACACTAGGTAAATTTATATCCACTTTTGAGTTTTTATAAAATTCTCTAGTGTGTATCCCTAACAAAATTGTTCATCGAAAATCACAACTAAAAAGTTATTTTTTAGAAGAGATTCGAAAAACTTTTTCTCGTTTTTTCTGAGTGTAATAATGTGAGATTTTTTTCCTACCTGATCTTCATGTGGGAAAAGTTTACTGATTTCCTCGGCGTAAAACTCTCCATCGCTCTTTTTCAAAAGCCTCCCTTTCATGGTGAATGAGTGAGAAATCAGCCAAGTAAGGTCCCGTTGTTGGCCGGTGTTGAGTGGCCTATCTGTGGCCTTTAAAAGGTTCATTCCTTTTACAGATTTCTCCAGGATTTTTTCCAGGGGCTCCTAAGTGTAATATTTGAAAGTTGTTTTAACGAATTAAACATTTAAATTTTTCTTAAAAACTCATTTTAAAAGCTAAGGATACCACGGAGTAATTCGGGTCATTGTTCCAAAATAAAATGACTTTTAAAATCAAACGTAAAGTAATAAAGTGAAATTTAAAAATTATTTCTTTCTTTTCACCAATTATCATGATCATAATTTAAGTTTTGACAAACCTCAACGACATAAGCTATATTAAAATGTATAAATACAGTACAGTTCCTCAAATATGAGCATTTGGGGGCTACAAATGAACAATATTTTGAAAAACGTAGCGGAATTCATGGGTGGAGGGAAATTAGGGGCATGTTCACGATCCTTGGGTGGATTTATGGGGTGGTCCCCCCGAAGGTCACAAGTCGCTATGTCTAACCGTTTGGCTTCTAGAGCTGGCGACAGCCGGACGAACAGATGGACAGATGGACAAACAGCGTCACGACATTTCTCAGAAATCGTCGGAAACATGGAGATTTGTTGGCAAAAGTGGTGTCCCGGGGATGAAAGGTGCAAATTTGGGGGGGGGGGGGGTGTGAAAAAATTGAGGGATTATATATACTGCTCTCTCCGTGGAGTTCAAGCAGTAAAAAATCAAAATCTTTACAAAACTGTGTCTAATTTACATAATTAACATCTAAAATTGTTTTGTGTGGGCATAATCCCGTCAGATGCATAATCTGACCCAAACCCCAAAATCTAAAATCCCGAATGATTATAATCTTAAAAAGGACGAAATTATACGAAGAATTAATGTGTGGGATAATTTTCCAAAACTCAGAAATGCTCCCTTTATCTCCAGCAAGTGCGGTTGGAATCGTTGGAATTATGGAAATAGTTATGACACTTAATAATTCGGGATTCTGACTTTCGGGATTTTGACCAAGATACATCTTATATAAATGGATAATATTTCTTTTAATTAAAATACAGAGAACTTATCTTAACCTAACAATCCGTGGTACTCTTCCTTTAAATTTTTTGAATCTACGTAAGCTATGATTCTTTTTTATCTAAAGTTATATGTGTGCAAAATAAAAAAAAAGTAATATAGATATAGCTCCCTGGTAATTACAAAGAACCAAATAGTAACCAAATAGTATACTGATTTTGAGATTTTGATGATGTCTTTTATTTTATTTAATAAATAGAATTTGGTAAATTTTTAGATAATATAAATCACAAAAATTCTGAAACAGTCAAAATTCAATTTAGCAGTTTGATCCCTTGTTAATTCTTATTTCGAAAGATTTGCTAAACATTTGAAATGACGAGGAGGTAGTGAAAAAAAATACATATTCTGAAAAATAAAAATATGAAAGTTGCAATATGTATAATGATGCCCAAACATATTGAGAATAAATAGTTTTTGTTCATACAATAAATTTTGATACGTTATTTAGACCAAATTGAATCTTTCATTCTGTTTCCCGAAGAAATACTCAGAACCAACTGAGGGCAAATTCTGCTATTCAGGAGTTTCACGCGTGAGTACAAAAAACGAGAAATGCATATTATTTGAGAGTGGTTGACTCGATTTTTCCTTAATAAAATCTTAGTGTGTTTCTCGATTTTTGTACTCACATGAGAAACTCCTGAATAGTAGAATTTGCCCCCCTGGTCCCGTGTAATTCCCAAAAGCACTACAATATGTACCGTCAAATCATACAACTTTGTGCCACTTTTTCATGTTTTTCTTAAATATTTTTCAAATTAGTTGAGATATTTCAATGAGATTTGTATCCAAAATAATGACACATCTCTAGAATATAGCCCCATGGTAAAAAAAATCCAGGTATCTTTGGACAAGGAGAAAAATTTCTTGTATGTAGCAAAAAGTGTAAACGAAAGTTGTGCAACTTTGTGTCACCCTCTTTTTAGAGGGAAAATTGGTCTTGAACTTGTCAAATCTCAAAATTTTAGCTTCAAATCATCATATAAGAAGTTTCATTTTTATTTCCCTTTTAATTTAATTCAATTTATTATTGTTAATAAATTATTTTTTATAAGTCGACTCATGTAACAACGAGAGGCTAGTGTGACCCACCGCTAGAAAGGTCTCAGCCTTAGCTGCAACATAGCAAAATTTCGTCGAAATTGGAAACGTAGATTTCGAAATATTCGATTTCGAAATTACGAAAATCAATGTTTCGATTATAGGTCCTGGATTATAGCGCCCCTGAGGGTGGTCGGTCGAGAAGTTCTAATGCTCCCAAGAATTGTACAGTAGATTCTCTCTCAATTAGGCATTTGGGGCAAAATGTCATCCGGTTTATCGATAAATTTGGGTCGTCAAAGCCTTTGTAAATTCCACAAAAAGCGCTCAGTTATAAAGAATCACGATAAAATAGGAAGAACTACAGCGAATTTGAGCGAATTAGCATCATAATTAAACGTGAAAATTGTCAACAAAATTTTTCGCTCGATTGAAAAAGAGCCGATTGAGTGAGAGCTTACTGTATATTTTCATAAGATCTTTAATTTACATCATCAACGATCAAATTCTGACAATAGAATGGCTCAATATAAATAAAGACTTTAAATTATTATAAGAAGTCGCAAAATTTATTCTTTCATTTTTTCTTGTTTGAAAGATCAGAGCCCAAGATAGTACTAAACACTGAACTTTGAACTATATCTATCAAATAGGCGTCAAATTATCGAGAAAACTAGTGGCACAAAGTTGTATTGTGCTTTCCCCATTTTGAGATTAAGACGTCACTACAAGAAGAGGGAACAATTTATGAAATCGCCGATTGAGCTATTTTATCCTCAATAGTCAAGGAATACGACAAGAGCCACGAAATAAATTAAATTTTTTTTGAAATGTGTGTTCTTTCCTGGGAGACTTTTCTGCAAATTTGGAAAAATTAAGAAACAGTACAGTTGATGATGGAATTTTTGCCAACCTTTGGTAACAAGCATATAAAAGGGAATGCCCATTATCAATTTGCGTATGTTAGAGCTACCTTGCAGAATTTTTTAAGAGCTTCCCCGCAACTACCAATTCCGCTAGAGAGGTTTTCATGTCTAAAAACAGGGTGGCACAAAGTTGTATGATTTAACGGTATATGTTTTTAACTAGCTTAATACTTACGTTAAATTCTTCCTGGACTCTTAAATTTGAAGCCTCAGTCTTATTTTCCTTCCTCCAGTTAGCCAATCCGGCCTTGAATTCGATCTTGCCCTTCAAGGGCAAAGTTGTGACCAGATCATTAACCTCCGGCTCTTCAATATTCTGAAGATGGAATATGGTCAGATTTTCAGCTGTAGTTTGAAAAAAAAAATAAAACGAAAATTTATTAGATAATTTGTATTACAGAATATCCTGATCAACAATACTTTGTCTTATATGGTTTTACTAGAAATTTTATTTAGAAAATATATTTATCAATTAAACCAAGTTCTAAAACGGGAAATTATCAATATTAAGGTAAAGTAAAAAATCCTGGTCCGTTTTCACTAGATTTCTTTAGTAAGCAATATCTCACAAGACTCACAACATATAAAACACATGGGGTCATACTAAAAGAACTTTTTGTATTTAGTGTAGCCAGTTATATCTTACAGTTTTCCAAAAGGTAAAACGTGAGAAAATTAGGTTCTTCAATAATACAAAAACAAAGGTAAAAAGACGAAACATGCGGTCAAAAAAAATGTGCTGGATTTAGATTTGTGTTTCTTAAAATCTTATCTTAAACCCGAACCCAATTCAGTACAGGATACAACATCAATAATTCGATGGTTTAAGTTTAAGCGATTCTGTTCTGAGAAAATGTACGTCAAAAATTAGACACGCTCTGGTTGGTCAATTTATTGTCGAATATGTCGATGAATCTTGTATTAGCACACAAGCTTTTATTCCATCATTGCCCAAGAGCTGGAAAATAGCTAGAGTACAGTTTAGAACCAACCATCTGCATAAGGCTGATCTTACAAAAAAGCAAGGTGTAATGGGTGCCACACAAATTTTCGAAAAAAAATCTTTCCTAAAACGATACAAAATCGACCCATTTTTTAAATGGCGATGAAAAGTGAGTACCGTACGAAAACAAAAATCGGAAAAAATTGTGATCCAAGTCTGATAAGCAAGTCCAACCCAAACAATTGCTAAACCCATATTAACGGACGAAT
Organism: Phlebotomus papatasi; assembly: GCF_024763615.1. Taxonomy (NCBI): domain Eukaryota; kingdom Metazoa; phylum Arthropoda; class Insecta; order Diptera; family Psychodidae; genus Phlebotomus; species Phlebotomus papatasi. The sequence goes on from NW_026604497.1 coordinate 21,353, forward strand.
AGCAATTATAAATGAGCTTGTAAAAATTGAGCTAGTCAGATTTTTCACCAATATGGACGAAAACTTCTTCAGCTGTGGAATTATGAAATGGCTTTCAAAATGGAAGAAAAGTTATTAAATAAAACGACGCATATTTGATCTGAATAAGATAATCCTAACTATGGTAAAGTCATCTTCGCCATAATGCTTATAAGAACTCAGGAATTTTTACTTGATCTAATATAAAATTACTAAAGAAATAGATCTTTTCAGCGTGCATGTAGTTTTTAAAAATTTCGGACAAAACAGACATTGAATAAAATAATAATCTCGATGCAATTGCAAGCCTGCTATAACATTATAACATACTATATAAATCCGGCTATATTTAAAATTAAAATTTAAAAATATTGAAAGTGAATATAACATGTGAAAGAGAAACACGACATTAAGGAGAATTAAAGACATACATGAAAGACATATGTGGAGCTCAGAATTAAAAATGAATATATCCTCGTATAACTAACCTTGTATCAATTGCAAAGTCTGCTCGATCATTGACAGCCTCCATGTTAAGAGCACATCACGAATCTCCTCCATTGCGTTTTGGTGGTTTATGCGCTAAAGAAAGGAAATGCATGGAAATATTAGATGAGTTCATATATTCTGTCAGTAGAAGAGGTCGAAAGTTTGGAGTGGTATATCTCAGCTCCTGATGAACATAATTGGATGGATGAACTATTGTTGGAAAGCTCGGTTCATTAGCTTTTAGAATCTGGTATACTTAATCTGCTATGGATAAACCATGGTCATCCAGAACCATTTATGTCGAAGAAGACACTTTTTGCAGCGTCATTTTTGACCATCTACTGCTGGGACCAAGAGTAACCCACAATTCTCGCACTTGAACTGTTCGTTAAAGGAACTCAAAGGGTATAATTTGTGGAAGAAACTTTTTTTTTTGGACATCTTAATTTTTTTTATTCATCGACTTTTGCAAGAATTTTAAAATGTTAAACGCAAAGAAAAAATTACTGAAATCCTAAAAGAGTGGTTTCTGGAGGGGAAGGATAGACGTGGGGATGAAATTGATGTGATATTTGGATTCCTTGGATCAACTTATGGGGGAGTACTTAGAACATTCCAAGTCGATATCTTCATTCTTTTGTCCAGAAAATGAGATAGAAGGATTTCTGTCAGTTTTTTATGCGTGTAAAATGTTAAAATTCTTGTAAAAGTGGATGAATAAAAAAAAGTAAGATGTCCAAAAAAAAAGTTTCTTCCACAAATTGTACCTTTTGAGTGCCTCTAACAAACAGTCCTTGTGCGAGAATTGTGGGTTACTCCTGGTCCCAGCAGTAGATGGCCAAAAAAGACGTTGCAAAAAGTGTCTTCTTCGACATAAATGGTTCTGGATGACCATGATTTACTCATAGCAGACTACATATACCAGATTCTAAAAGCTAATGAGCCAAGCTTTCCAACAATAGTTCATCCATCCAATTATGTTCATCAGGAGCTGAGATATACCACTCCAAACTTTCGACCTCTTCTACTGACAGAATATATGAACTCATCTAATATAAGCAGTATCTGATTATAAGTATATAATAAATAATCAGAAGCAGTGTCTGATCATTCCTGGATGAATTTGGAGGAAGGGAGAGGAGAAATTCTGGAGAAAATGTCTGGGATAGTCATCTCATGAATAAAAACTGTATCTGGTCATTCCTGGACGAATGTGGTGGAAGAGAGAGGAGAAATCTTGGAGAAAACTGTCCGGGATAGTCATCTCATCAATGGAAGCAATATCTGCACATTCCTGGACAATTGTGGAGGAAGAGAGAGGAGAAATCCTGGAGGATAATGTCTGGAGGCAGTATCTGGTCATTCTTGGACAATTGTGGTGGAACAGAAAGGATAAATCTTGAAAAAATTGTCTGGGATAGTCATCTCATGAATAAAAACTGTATCTGGTCATTCCTGGACGAATGTGGTGGAAGAGAGAGGAGAAATCTTGGAGAAAACTGTCCGGGATAGTCATCTCATCAATGGAAGCAATATCTGCACATTCCTGGACAATTGTGGAGGAAGAGAGAGGAGAAATCCTGGAGGATAATGTCTGGAGGCAGTATCTGGTCATTCCTGGACAATTGTGGTGGAACAGAAAGGATAAATCTTGAAAAAATTGTCTGGGATAGTCATCTCATGAATAAAAACTGTATCTGGTCATTCCTGGACGAATGTGGTGGAAGAGAGAGGAGAAATCTTGGAGAAAACTGTCCGGGATAGTCATCTCATCAATGGAAGCAATATCTGCACATTCCTGGACAATTGTGGAGGAAGAGAGAGGTGAAATTCTGGAGGATAATGTCTGGAGGCAGTATCTGGTCATTCTTGGACAATTGTGGTGGAAGAGAGAGGATAAATCCTGAGGAATAATGTCTGAAGGCAGTATCTGATCATTCCTGGACGAATGTCGTGGAACAGAAAGGATAAATCTTGAAAAAATTGTCTGGGATAGTCATCTCATGAATAAAAACTGTATCTGGTCATTCCTGGACGAATGTGGTGGAAGAGAGAGGAGAAATCTTGGAGAAAACTGTCCGGGATAGTCATCTCATCAATGGAAGCAATATCTGCACATTCCTGGACAATTGTGGAGGAAGAGAGAGGAGAAATCCTGGAGGATAATGTCTGGAGGCAGTATCTGGTCATTCCTGGACAATTGTGGTGGAACAGAAAGGATAAATCTTGAAAAAATTGTCTGGGATAGTCATCTCATGAATAAAAACTGTATCTGGTCATTCCTGGACGAATGTGGTGGAAGAGAGAGGAGAAATCTTGGAGAAAACTGTCCGGGATAGTCATCTCATCAATGGAAGCAATATCTGCACATTCCTGGACAATTGTGGAGGAAGAGAGAGGTGAAATTCTGGAGGATAATGTCTGGAGGCAGTATCTGGTCATTCTTGGACAATTGTGGTGGAAGAGAGAGGATAAATCCTGAGGAATAATGTCTGAAGGCAGTATCTGATCATTCCTGGACGAATGTCGTGGAACAGAAAGGATAAATCTTGAAAAAATTGTCTGGGATAGTCATCTCATGAATAAAAACTGTATCTGGTCATTCCTGGACGAATGTGGTGGAAGAAAGAGGAGAAATCTTGGAGAAAACTGTCCGGGATAGTCATCTCATCAATGGAAGCAATATCTGCACATTCCTGGACAATTGTGGAGGAAGAGAGAGGAGAAATCCTGGAGGATAATGTCTGGAGGCAGTATCTGGTCATTCCTGGACAATTGTGGTGGAACAGAAAGGATAAATCTTGAAAAAATTGTCTGGGATAGTCATCTCATGAATAAAAACTGTATCTGGTCATTCCTGGACGAATGTGGTGGAAGAGAGAGGAGAAATCTTGGAGAAAACTGTCCGGGATAGTCATCTCATCAATGGAAGCAATATCTGCACATTCCTGGACAATTGTGGAGGAAGAGAGAGGATAAATCCTGGAGGATAATGTCTGGAGGCAGTATCTGGTCATTCCTGGACAATTGTGGTGGAAGAGACAGGATAAATCCTGGAGAAAATGTATGGGATAGTCATCTCATGAATAAAAACTGTATCTGGTCATTCCTGGACGAATGTGGTGGAAGAGAGAGGAGAAATCTTGGAGAAAACTGTCCGGGATAGTCATCTCATCAATGGAAGCAATATCTGCACATTCCTGGACAATTGTGGAGGAAGAGAGAGGATAAATCCTGGAGGATAATGTCTGGAGGCAGTATCTGGTCATTCCTGGACAATTGTGGTGGAAGAGACAGGATAAATCCTGGAGAAAATGTATGGGATAGTCATCTCATGAATAAAAACTGTATCTGGTCATTCCTGGACGAATGTGGCGGAAGAGAGAGGAGAAATCTTGGAGAAAACTGTCCGGGATAGTCATCTCATCAATGGAAGCAATATCTGCACATTCCTGGACAATTGTGGAGGAAGAGAGAGGAGAAATCCTGGAGGATAATGTCTGGAGGCAGTATCTGGTCATTCCTGGACAATTGTGGTGGAAGAGAGAGGATAAATCCTGGAGAAAATGTATGGGATAGTCACCTCATGAATAAAAACTGTATCTGGTCGTTCCTGGACGAATGTGGCGGAAGAGAGAGGAGAAATCTTGGAGAAACTGTCCGGGATAGTGATCTCATTAGTGGGAGCAATATCTTATCATTCCTAGAAGAATTTGGTGGAAGTGAAAGGAGAATTTCTGAAGGAATGTGGAGGATAATGCAGGAGTCACCAAGAATGTGTAAAGGAAAAATGAAAGTTGATGCGTAATTTTCATACTGAAAGTGACGCCATGGATGACGCCATTTCAGCACGAACATTTCATGAGATTTTATCGTCAATAAAACCATGAAGGTTGAAAAATAATTGCACTACTATATGCACATTAATCTTAGACGGGACTTCATGATAAATTTCTATTATAATTACTTACCTTTTATTATTTACTGGGAAATATTTTGGCTGGTTCTTCTGGAGCGTCTGTCACTTCCAAAATACACAGAGAAAAAGACAGAGACAAGAAATGAGACGTAAAGTGTAAATGTCATAGACCGACCGAGTGATTCTTTTGATTACCACAATTAAAAGAAATTTTGTTCTTATCTAATTTTCAATTTAAATATTGAAGTAAATTTATTTCTAAACTTGGAAGACAGGTTTATATTTCATACTAATGATATTTTTATTTTCTGAGTTGATTTTTCTTTGCAAAAAAATATTATGGTAAATTCTCAATTATTATTTATCGCTGCGGAAAAAAATGTATGCAAATAAGACAATCCGAGTACCAGATTACCTTATGCTGCCCGTACCGGACTGTGTGAAATTAAATCTGGAAGAATAGAAATTTACAAGAAATAAAGACGAACTTTTAATAATGAATTACAATCGATCATATAAATAGGCGGAAGTTTAAATAGTTTTCGTAAAGAAGAATGTTTATGCCATTAGAAACAGTAAGAAAGCATTTTTTGGTAGTAATTGCAATTAATTTTTCAATAATTAATCATTGGTTGAACTATTCCTCTTTTTCTTCTTTGTAATATTTAATACTAAATACTATCTGTAATATTATTGACTACAGATGGAACGTTTAAATTTTTCAGTCTGTGGATGTAACTTTGTACTGAACATTTTTGCCTAAATTAATATATACTATAAATATATTTATTCGTAAACTATAATTTTTCCTTTAAGAAATCATTTCAAGGCGTTTAAAATTTATTCAACATTTTGAAATTACTTTTACAATTCCTACTCGGGTTAATTACTATATCTGGGATTTTTTGTGAGGATGTAATACGCACTGTCAAGCGAGTTGTCCGGGTTCATACGAAGAAAAAACGAAGCGTCACGAATTACCTCCTCGTTAGCGAAACGAAGATGTTTCGGGAGAACGTCGCGTAGAGGATCACCAAAGCCAGTTTTTCTTCAGCAAATGTGGCGCATAGAGACGCGCAATAGAAAAACGCGAATTTCCAAGTGTTTTAAGTGAATTTTGAGAGAGTAAGTATATTAATCAATGAGATAATATATGTCTTAAGTAATAAGACAATTAATTCTTGTTTTTTTGTGCTTCAATAGAAAATAATTGCGACGAAAAAGTGCCCCAGAAGTGTTTGTTTGTTTAACGGTGGCTGTATCCGGCAGAATTCATCGTTTCATAATCAAGAGGAAGTTTCCAAGAGCCCCGTGGAACAATTCTCAAAGAAGAATCCTGTGGAACAGCTTTCCTAGAAGAACCCCGTGGAACAGCTTTCAAAAAAAATCCCCGTGAAACAGCTCAGAAGCTACACAAATAAACGCTAAATTGAGAAACTCAGAAAGAACTATATTAGGTAAGTATTTTATTTATGTTGTTCTAATTGTGACCAAACCGACGTAATAGTTAACGAGGTGGGGATTCCGGGAATCGTCGGTATCCAAACGGTTGAATACAAACAAAATGTCAGGGCGAAATTTGATTAGTTAGGAAAAGGAGTGACATTATTCTCAATTTTAAAGGTTTTCTTTTAGAAAACCATCTAAATTGCATTTTATCGAAAAGATAAACAAACTATTTGTATCATGAGAATGAGTTCTGAGGATTTGACACCGTCCAAGGCGGATTTTAGTGCTCCGCCACCCTATGAGGTGACAGACAATCATAACCAACGACAGTGGACCGCCAAGTGCGACTCTGCCGTCGGGATGTGTTGATATGGCCGGCTGTGGTATTCCCTCCGGCAAATTGCCAACGTATTAGAAGGTAAAGATGGAGAAGAGTCGTCATGGGAAATTGCCAACGGAACTTAGTGCTCAGGCCACGGCACCATCGCCACCACATCCGAATCTCGTGGCTGGTAGAGGTCAGGAGCCAAATGGAGGCTCTCCAGCGCTGACTTTTATTGCGATTGATGCTGGAGAGACGGATAATATTCTGCTGGGCACGGTTATTGTATTTGTGACGACATTTTTGATGGCCTTTCTGTTTAACTCTTTGCCTCCTTTGGGACATTGGGTACCAATGAAAACATCAATTTTTTTAGACTCTCTAGAATCGATAAAACCCGATTCTTCTGGATAATTACGAACTATAAGGATGTCCAAATCTAGGATATTTTTTGCAGGATCCTAATTAATTCTTGAGCTTAGATATTTTTGGACAAAAATCGTGAATTTTCGATTTTCTACTTCCTTGGACATATTGTGACTTCTTTGATATTTCTAGACCAGAATAAGAAAAAAACCTATCGGGGCCAATAAGTATGATAACTAACAATTACAGATTACATAAATTCGAAAAACAATTTTTTCTTAAATTTTCAAAAAACTTGTTTAAGCTTTATGGGTACTCTCAAATTCTGACTGTCCAGGAAGTGTCTTTTATGCTTTTGAGAAAGCTTAATGTATCTACAATAACATCGTATTGAAAGAAATGTGTGTTAAAGTGTTATTATCTACGAAAAAATACGTGAAATTGAAATTTTCATGGAAGACTGCGAACTGAAGATAAATTTCTAGTTTTTATCTATCTCTCCGCTCATATTCCTCCACCAGAATAACTAGATCAGCCCTTAGACGTCTCATGGCAGTGTATAAACAGCTCACCCTCAATCGCCCGGAGCGCATAGAAGCTGGGCCAATGAGTGAGGATAACTTCTTTGAGTGGGAATCGCTGATAACGGGGCCAGAGGAAACGTGCTTTAAGGGTGGAATTTTTCCAGCCAAGCTCATCTTTCCGCCGGACTATCCTCTGAGACCGCTAAAAATGAAGTTCACCTGCGAGATATTTCATCCGAATATTTTTGCGGACAGAAGGCTCTGTATCTTGATCTTACATGCTCCTGGGGATGATACGATGGGATGTGAATAACGATGGAGTCCTGTGCAGAGTGTGGAAAAAAGACTGCAAAGCGTTCAATGTTAGCTGAGCTAAATGATGAATTAGGCGCCAATGTCGATGCAGCTATTATGTAACAAAAGAATTGTGAGAAGTTCAACAATATTGTCACAAAAATTGTCCGGAAAACTCTCGGATTGCCCTCATAAATCCTCATCCATTCCTCAAATTCCTGGAATTGCAGATTTAGCTACTGGTCCCTTTGTTCCCCTTTTGATCTA
>NW_026604498.1:0-29000 GCF_024763615.1 Phlebotomus papatasi
GCGAGTCCGACGACCCAGTCGTCACCGAGGAAAAGCTTAGTTGGCAGTTTCGTCCGGAAATGTGCAAGTGTATTGCTTTGAAAATATTTCTGTGAAGAATTGCTTAGAAGAGTTAAATAAAACTCGTCTCTCATTTCAAGCGATGCCATGCTGTTTCAATAGATCAGATTGATTGATCCAATGGTGGGTGTTATCACCTTTAAATTTTACAAAGTACTGTAATTTTTTCCCCAAACCTCGGGTTTTTATAATTTTCTCTATGGGAGGGTGCCCATTATTGATTCTTACTTTCTGCAATTGTTGTTCATAAAAGCGACCAGAAATTGGCGTATTCTTATAGTCACGGAGAATGTACATGGGAAATGGGGATTTATTAATTATACGATCAATATAAAATTTTTCCTCAGTCCATCGTGGATGAAAACCTCTATCAAAATTAGCCTTAGGCTTTGCAATACGTACAAGATCATCAATTTGCAATTTATGACGCTTATTGCCATATTTTTGTGCAAACATTTTATTCTTTTCTCTGTATAAATTGTTCAGCATAGGGATGTCATCTCCTGAAACATCTGCGGGAGTCATCTTGATAGTGGAGTGATAAGAATTATTGTACACATTTATTAGTTTATCAAGAACATTAATGTACCTGTTCGTTTTCTTATGAGTAAAATATCTGAACATTAATTGTTTTAGGGTTCTGTTAAAGCGTTCAACTACTGCACATTTTATTATGGGGTTGTAAGAAAAATATTGTGCAATATTCTTATCCTCCAGATATTTTTTGAACACAGAATTCTTGAATTCTTTTCCATGGTCTGATTGAACTTTCTCGGGGATGTTTCCACTCTTTTCAACTATATGAGAAAAAGCCTTTGTAACCTCTTCAGCAGATTTACTCTTTAATATGCGTGCATATGCAAATTTAGAAAACACATCAATCACTGTTAAGATGAAGGTGTAATTGTCGTTAAATTTTTTGTACAGTTTCATGTCCACCAAATCAATTTCCCATAACTCATTAATGTTTGAAACAAAATATTTATTTTTTGGAAAATTCTTATTTATTGGATAGTGCAATGAATATACATCTTGCTCTTGCAGATAATTTTGTATTTCACGTCTAGTGAAATTATCATGCTTCAATTTTTTGAACAAATTTTCTGGTCTAGCATATAGATTATTGCTATTGAGATTTAGATATTCATTATCTACTGAAGTGGTGACCACTGTATCTTCTTTCTTGATGGGAAATCAATCTGAGTTTGCCCTGATGCATCTCTTGCATTTTTCTTTATATAGCCACGGGTGCGTTTTGGGGATAATTTTGTTGGGGTTTTCTTCTTTTTGGATTTTGGCACAGCAATTGGTTTGGGCGATGGTGTCTTATCTTTAGTTAAATTCTTAGTAGGAATACTGTAGACAACTCCATCAAGTCCGGTAATTGTAAATGAATTGGGGATTGCAGATCTGCGAGATCGATCGGGATCGTATTTGGAAATTTTCTTTAACACCTGCTGTTGAACATCTCTTGGTAATCCTTCAAAGACATGTTCATCCACAAGATCCGTTGATCTATAATACTCTTCTTCTCCAGCCATGGAAGTATTATTATCAAAATCGATTTTAGATTCATCATTCTCAGGAAGCACTCCCTGTGGTGCAATGTCTTGAATCTCGTCATCGATAAACATTTCACCCCCATGTTCAAGTAACATTAGTCCTGTTCAAACTTGAAGGTCCTAAATATCGTGTTTGGGTGCCTACTGAATAAGTAGGCATTTTTAATCTTTCTTTTTCCTTCTCACTTTTTCTCGTGGGAATTGCTGGCTTTTTTCGTCTCAAATCAGATTGTTTTATTAGCGCCTGTCGATATCTATACCATTTATCGATATTATTAATCTTCTTGTTGGACAAAATTTTATAAATTTCCCGGTCTAGAGATGTGAGTCTCCTTTCAAAATTAATAAAGGGTTTTAACTCTTTAAATAATTCAGGGGTAATAATAATGTATCTGTCCAGTGGCTTTTTGCTCTTGGTTATTATGGCGATATTAGTTTACCAATAACACCTGATAGCAATGTAGAGATTAAAATTGGCAAAAAACCTTCCCCTTCCTGCATTAGTATTTTCCTCTTGGAGCACTGAGAGGTTTTTGGACAGACAATCTTTCGCATCTCATTTTTATATCTTTTTAGCCTGCCAAAAGATTTAGATGGAACTTTCAAATTGCCATTCAAAGTATTATGGATAATTTCTTGTATTGCTTTAATAGTGAATGGTGAACAGTGCTTAATAATTGCCTTTCTCATCTCTTTCGGGGCATCTTTAAGCGTGTATAAAATATATTTGTTTTCCCTCAATTTCTGAAAAGGGTTTTTGGAGCTCCTCTTCTTCTTCTTTACAGTCTTTGTACGCGTCATGACTATTTAAACCCTCTTCAGTGCTAAAACACTCGCAAAAGGCCTTGTTGAAAATATTTGTACGGTATCTGAATATATCAGGTGTTTCCTGATTTAAATCTGTCAGGAGATAACCGAAAGGATGCTTAGTGCATTCCTTATATACAGTCAGGAGATGATTTGGATTTTTAGGATGCAATTGACGAGCCAAAGGAAAAAACTGAGATTTATCTCGCACGTTTTTAAATATCACAATGTATTTCGCATTCAGTGATATTGTACGAGAGAATCGTGATTGATAAAAAATATTTTGGCAAATAAAAATTATAGATATATTTTTGTGGTGTGATTCTTAAATAAAGAGATCACAAATGCGCGATTCATATTTCTTATCTGTCATCAAATCGTCGATGACCACTAATTTTGGAAATTTATCATTTGCACCAATTTTGTCCGGGATACCTTGGCATACTTTCAGATTAGGGATTTTTGGGAGACTTCCTACACTTCCATGCTCTGAAAAACCCCATAAAATTGTCTCAAAATTAATATCTGTTATTTTCTTTAAGTTTTTCAGAATATCTGCAGAAAATGTAGACTTTCCACAGCCTGAGGGGCCTGCTAAAATAATTGAAAAGGGTACTTTGAACCTAATCATTCTAATATAACGCAAATAATGTTTAGGAAATCAAGAAATGTATCCTTTATATACATTTTCCATTCTCGATTAAAGTAGATCTCCTTTATTAGAGAGTGCGTCTCAGGTTACGCAAGTTACTATGGGATGGACCCCGCGGACCAAGGTTAAAGTATACGAGTTAGAAAAACCATATACCAAATCATCTTTTAGACTAAAACAGAAAATTTCTCACAGATCCACAAGAAAAACCTTTTATGTTAAGCAAACAAAAAATCATAGATTTAACATAATTTATATCAGATGATCATTTGCGTAAGATGATAGATAGCATATTATTGTCATTGGAAAATTTCATGTCGCATTAAAAGAAATATTTTTCGATCTTTTTCTCCATAGTATCTCCTTTACTCACCGTATATTCAGATTCTCTTCAAACTCTCAAATGTAGATAATAGCATAGGAAAGTTTGTTGCTTATATGATCAACGAAGAACATGAAAATAATCGAACAAAATTGTGAGAGGACCAACGCTGTTAAACATAACCGTAATGAAAAGGGTGGAGCGGAAAAGGGAGAAATAAATAAAAGAAAAAATTATTTCCATTCATTTTTAATTAGTGCCATTTTTCTCAGCATCGTCACACACATCTTTGCCGCAATCTCCCAATTCATCTAGCCCGCTTATCTGAGTAAGCACCTCATCATCGGTCCAGTCGTTGGGAAGGGAGGATGCAGGGGTTACTGCACGAACGTCGAACCGTGCCTTGGTGTACCTCCCCACAAGAGCCATCCCCAAGTAGCATAACTCCCATTGTCCGGGGATTATATCCGCAATGACGTCATCTCGAAGCTCTCTCGAAAACGAGTTCGGAAGCCACACTTTTTGGCCCGTTGTGAATGTCACAAGGACTTGGGCGCCAAAACGCGTGGTCTTTCGCTCCATCTTCTCGATGACGAAGTAAGTCCCCTCGGGCAGGGTTATCGCCGATTTCGTCGGGGTGATGTTATTAGCTCTTGTAAATGCTGCTTTCAAGTCCTACAAAAAGAGTAGAAAACAGATATTTGAAAAAAGAAACATATTGGAATATATTTTAGAGCATTATAGAACAGATTAAGACCAAATACTTACCATTTTTATATATTGATTGGTGACAAATCTATCTCTCGATGTGTATACTCCGGTGATCAGACGAGTTAATGAATTCTAACAAAACTGCACTTTGCAAGAAACCTCGGTCTCTATTCATATCCATCTCCTTTCCCACGGAAATCCGCTTTTAGTTTAAAATTTCACTGAACTTAGCTGGAAAAATTCTGAACTCCAATCATGATGATGTTGACAATTTCAACATGTATAAAAGTATTACACATATATTTTTCGTCAGCAATTAATTTCTAACCGTGGAAAATAGAATCAGCAAAAAAAAATTCTCGAAAAATGATCCATTGCATTTCACACGTGCGCGAGGTGAATTTGATCATCTTTTCCTCTTTTTTGTGCCCCTCCGAGTGCGGTTCACGAGCACTGTACACTTTTTACTTCTTGCACTTTGGAGTATATGATGGGAAAATTGAAAATCGCAATGTTGCAAAAATTGACAGGTCATTGATTCAGAGCAGATTATCATTATAAGTAGACGTAAAAATTATTTTTCCTCACTCTTGAACTGTCCCGGCAGCTTAAAGAACTGTTAATCGTGCGCGATTTGAATAACCGAAAATAAAGATATCATCCATAATGAGTGGAAACAGTGGAAACTTTGCAAACCTCACGGCACTTCTTTTTAAAACCAAGTCTGTGTCAGAAATAATTAATTATGTGCTCGAGGGGAAAAGTGTCAAGGAGCTTCTCGATCTTCCTAAGGAAGATGGTAGCGAGATGCTCCTTAGTGGTATCATCTCTAAAATTGAAGAGATGGTGAAGAGTGGTGGTGTAGTGTTGAGTGACAGTGGGAAGAAAATTCTTTTAAAAAGTGCTCTTGTTCACAACGGCCATTCTGCTCAGGTTGATAGCATCTACACTATTTTATCTGATGGCAAGGGTGATGCGAATAATGAGCCTACAATGAAGAGGAGGAAAATTGACAAAGCTGGTCCATCCACATCATCATCATCAACATCTTCTTTATCTGCGTTTAATAATGCTTCTTCGGGGAGGAAAAACGTGAACGAAGAAAGTGATATAATCGATTTATGTGATAGTGATCCTGAAGTTGAAGATTGTACCCCTCAACATCACATAAATCGAGAGAACAATCAAGAGATTGTCCAAGTTGGCCATGGACAAGTTGATGGTGATGGAAGTGTATCTAGTGATGAAGGGGAAGAAGTGATTTTAAAGATACACGATAAATCGCGAAGAGAGAATGACTTTTTTAAGTATACGCAATTAATTATAAACTTCAATTTGATGAAACCGAGAAATGCGACAGGAGACTGGATTGAAAAAGGATTTGAAGCCCTGATCCAGGAGATCCGAAAAGAATCCAAATCTGATGAGGATCGTGTAACTCTTAAGGTAAATGTTATAATGTTTTACTTTCTTTTTCTATTATAAATATAAACTTCCAAAACCATTTTCTAATTTCTTTTTATTAATTTTTATAGATATTTTTGGCAGAAGAACCGACAGAAAGCGGTTTGTACATCGGAAAGAGACTTATAACTGCTCTCACTCCCGATATAATCATGGATGTCATGGAAAAGGTAATATTATAATAAACATTAATTTTATTTTTCATATATATTTTTTTAAATTAAATATAATTATGTTTTTCAGGTTCATCAAAGCACGGAGATGTTTCACACCACAGACATCTTGCAGGTGAAAGCATTTTTGTTCCATCCCACGGAAGGCTCTGGGAGACATCATAATCCTGAGGGGATGACAGTGGCAAATATTCAACAATACAAAAACAAGAGCACTGTGAATATAAACTGTCGGGACAACTGTCTTCCAATTGCTCTCTTAGTGGGTGAGTGCCTTTTAAATAATAGTGCTGAGGCCGGGAGGAAAATTCTCCGTTATCAAACATACAATAATGCCCGCGTACAAGATGCAAATAGATTTGTTCTCAGTCTCGGAATGAAAATATCAAGGGACGGTAAATATAATCTGGAATTAATACACAAATTTGTTCAGAAAAAAGATTTTCTTTATAGAGTAAATGTGTATAATAAATCTAATGATTTTAAAAGCATTATTTTTTCGACAAAGAAAACCCCAGAGAATTTTAACAAAGTCATTAATATATTCTATTCCGAGGCTGAGCAACATTACATATGTATCAAAAATTTTAAGGGTTTTTTTAATTACAAGCATCATTGCAATTTTTGCGGGCATTTGTATAATAACACCCATGTTTGTCCGGAAAAGTGTAAATACTGTAGAAATAGCCCTCCATGTCCCAACACCCCCAGAATGATTAATTGCTTACATTGCAATCGCAGATTTCTTGGTGAAACCTGCCTTGAACTTCATACTGATAATGGGACATGCAACGAAATTAAAATGTGTAAGGATTGTGATATCGTTTATAGTACATGTGATTCCCATCGCTGTTTCACCAAAATGTGCGACATATGCTATAAACGGGTTGAAAATCCTCACTATTGTTTTATCCAACCCTTTAAGAAAAATGCCCCTAAAGAATTCTCCTTGATTTTTTACGATTTGGAATGTGAGTTGGTAGATCAGGGAAATGGGTTCTCTGATCATATTCCAAACCTTTGTGTAGCACATGAAGTGTGCCATTTGTGTGCCAAATCAGCAGAGACTGATACCGAATGTCCAAATTGTAGCCCTTCTGTTCAAATTTTCGAAAACGATAATTCCGGGTCTTGTATTAAAAAATTTACTGATTACGCACTCAAATTCAGACCATTTCCGTCAGCTGTAATTGCCCACAATGCTAAAAGCTATGATGGGCAATTTGTTCTGGAGGAATTGTGCAAAAGGGATGAAGAGATCACTCCTATTTTCACAGGATGCAAAATATTATATGTGAAAATAAGAGATATTGCATTTTTAGATTCTTTAAGCTTCATTTCGTTTGCACTGTCTAAATTTAGTGCGAGTTTCGGGCTAAATGATTGTGAAAAGGGTGAATACCCACACAAATTCAATACTTCGGCAAATAAAAATTATATTGGAGAATTTCCAGCGCGTGAAATGTTTGCAGTCGAATCGATGTCATCAAATCGATACGAAAAATTTTTAACATGGTACGAAGCCAATAAACACAAAACTTTCGATAACCGTAAAGAATTAATTTATTATTGTATTCAAGACGTTAAAATTTTAAAACTCGGTTGTTTAAATTTTATGTACTCATTTTTGGACACAACCGGTATCAATCCTGTTTTACAGGCAATTACTTTAGCCGACGCTGTAATGAAGGTGTATAGAAAGAATTATCTGAAACCAGATACCCTGGCTATTACACCAAAAAGTAATTACAACTCGAGCTATATTAACCTCCAAAGTAAAATTGGATTGAAATGGTTGGTTTACCAGAAAATGACTACAGGAAAAGATATCCGGTATGAAGTTAAATTAAGAAATTCACATTATATAGTCGATGGATTTGATGACAGCACTAACACTGTGTATAGTTTTGAGGGATGCTACTATCATGGGCATACATGTTTCTTGAACAGGGACTATGTATGTTCAGAAATTGCATCCGATACTATACAGAGACGTTATGAGGCAACATTGGCTCGATTGCAACGTATCGAGAACACGGGCTATAATTTGGTTTCGGTATGGGAATGCGATTTTCGTAGGTTTCTCAAATCAGATCCTGCATTGGAAGAATCTTTGAACAATCATCCAGAAATCGTTGATGCAGGTTTTGATTTAAGAAGTGCAGTATATGGGGGCCGAACTGAGGTGTTTAAGTTGTACCAAAAATGTGGTCCAGGGGATAAAATATTTTACTATGATTTCACATCACTTTACCCCTGGGCTAACAAGTACTCTAAATACTTTGTTGGCCATCCAACTATTATAAAAACCTTCGAAAACGCAGAGGAAATATTAAACTACGATGGCGTGGCAAAGTGTACAGTTTTAACCCCAAGAAACCTGCATTTGCCATGCCTGCCCTATAGGTGCAACAATCGTTTAGTATTTCCTCTCTGCAGATCTTGTACAGAGATGATTAACACGGATAGGTGCTCACATAACGATGATGAGAGATCCCTTACCGGGTTCTGGTCGTTAGATGAGCTTCGATTGTCTGCCCGTCATGGATACAAAATTGTTAAATCTTTTGAAGTTTGGTCTTACCAGACGGTGCAGTATAATCGAGACACTGATGAAAGGGGTCTCTTTGCTGATTTTGTGGATAATTTCCTCAAAATCAAGCAAGAATCCAGTGGATGGCCTGGAGATGCAGATACTGATGAGGCTAAAGAGAAGTATATCCGGCAATATTTGGAAAATGAAGGTATACAACTCGATAAGGAAAAAATCTGTCTTAACAAGGGGTTTCGATTGCTCACCAAACTGGTGTTAAATAGTCTTTGGGGAAGGTTCATTATGCGTGAAAATTTCACAAAGACTAGCATTTGCAACTCCCCTGAGGAATTAAATAGATTAATTGGCTCTGAAGATATCCAATTAATGGATTTATATCCCATTGGGGAAAACAGATTTTTGTTTCGTGGAAGTATATTGCTGAAGCTGAGACTGCATCAAAGTATGTGAATCTCGGTGTAGGCATATGTACTACCACTAACGCCCGAATCAAGTTGTATACCGTCCTCTCTAAATTGGGAAAAAATGTTCTCTATTGCGACACGGACTCTGTCATCTTTATGGTACCCTCTGGTGAAGAGAATCCCTTGAGCTGCGGGAAGTTTTTGGGGGAGCTCACAGATGAGCTCACAGATTACGGTGAGGGGTCTTTCATCGAGGAATATGTTAGCTGTGGACCCAAAACATACGCTCTTAAAATATATTCCCCATCTAATAACTCATATTCTTATAAAATCGTGGCAAAGGGTATCAGTATGAACCACGAGGTGGAAAGACATCTGGATTTCGATGCTTTAAAATCAATCGTTTTTGGGGATGTCGAGTCATTGAGTATCCATTATAAAGACAGAATCTTCCGGCAAAAACGGTTAAAAATCCATTCCGGCCCAGCACATAAAAAGGTTCAATTCATCCTGAGCAAACATAGTTGCGTGGAAGACTTTCAGACAGAGCCTTTTGGGTATTGATATTTTAAATAATTATATATTTGTTAAATTTATTTATTTTCTTTTATATTGTACATAATTTTATTTACATGTATATGTATATATGTTTTATAAAGTGTTATCTACTTAGTTGTTATAATAAATCAATATATGCTTACAAATTTATTGGTCTTTTACTTCAAATAAGCATTGAAATTTCTACTCGATGTTTGAAAAATCTTGGGGTTGTTCTGGTCCTTGTATTTGCGATTTAAGAACACCATCGGACAGCAAAGAGAACTCATGGAACAGCCGAAAATAATTAACAGGTAACTTATTTTCTAGATGAACTGTGAACTGAGTCATACTTAATCTTGTCATTCCGAAATTTTTACATGTCTGGATATATCTATCAAAATAATCTTTCACGTAAAATTGAACTGAATTATTATATTAGATGAGATCATATATTCTGTCAGTAGAAGAGGTAAAAAGTTTGGAGTGGTATATCTCAGCTCCTGATGAACATAATTGGATGAGTGAACTATTGTTGGAAAGCTTGGTTCATTAGCTTTCAGAATCTGGTATATGTAATTGGCTATGGGTAAATCATGGTCATCCAGAACCATTTAAGTCGAAGAAGACACTTTTTGCAACGTCTTTTTTGGCCATCTACTTCTGGGACCAGGAGTGACCCACTTTTCTCGCACAAGGACTGTTTGTTAGAGGAACTCAAAGGGTATAATTTGTAGAAAAAACTTTTTTTTTGGACATCTTACTTTTTTTTATTCATCGACTTTTGCAAGAATTTTAACATTTTACACGCAAGGAAAAAATTACAAAAATCCTAAAAGAGTGGTTTCTGGAGGGGAAGGATAAACGTGGGGATGAAATTGATATGATATTTGAATTCCTTGGACCAACTTATGGGGGAGTACTTAGAACATTCCAAGTCGATATCTTCATTAGTTTGTCCAGAAAATGAGATAGAAGGATTTCTGTCATTTTTTCTATGCGTGTAAAATGTTAAAATTCTTGCAAAAGTCGATGAATAAAAAAAAGTAAGATGTCCAAAAAAAAAGTTTCTTCTACAAATTATACCCTTTGAGTTCCTCTAACGAACAGTCCAAGTGCGAGAATTGTGGGTCACTCCTGGTCCCAGAAGTAGATGGCCAAAAAAGACGTTGCAAAAAGTGTCTTCTTCGACATAAATGGTTCTGGATGACCATGATTTACTCATAGCAGACTACATATACCAGATTCTGAAAGCTAATGAATCAAGCTTTCCAACAATAGTTCACTCATCCAATTATGTTCATCAGGAGCTGAGATATACCACTCCAAACTTTTTACCTCTTCTACTGACAGAATATATGATCTCATCTAATATATAAGAGTAATGTTTATAAATTCGGCCATTGAAACTAACTTTCTAAATTCTTGTATAGTTAGCAAAATTGTAGAGTCTTTTTGAGTCATCAACAGCGATTTGCTATTATCTACAGTGAGAAAATCAATTTCCAATGCATCTTTGAAAAATGAATTAATCTGTTGAATATATGAACTTTTTTCAGAATCGTTATCATCAGGTAAAGAAAGCCATGTATTTAAAATTGATTCACATGTGCAGAAAATTGACCACAGTTTTTGGCTAAACACAATTGTATCAACTCCTAACCAGTAATTTACAACACATATTTTAACAGATGGTGTGAAGTCCACAGATGAAAACCCTTTAGCAACATATGTGGTGTTTGATGCGTTTAAGAAGTACGTGTAACCTCCAATCAATTCTACGTTTCTGTCAGTTCTCTTTTGACATTGAATACTTCCATGTAGATTGTCAAGAGTTTGTGTTGCTCCATCTCGTAGATTATTTGGCACTGAAGATGTTATTTTCGTTTTAATTTTCTTAGATTTTCCATGGTGAATCTCTTTTGGAGTCTCCAGATTATTTCCAATGCGCGTCCCATCTTTTTTTTCCTATCAGTACGACGTCGTTTGGAATCCTTATGTTTAGCCAACTTTGGTTTTGAAGAAACACAGAGGTTTGTAGTACTTCCTTGCACTTTCATTTTGAGACGTCTTTTAGAACCTTCTAAGAAGACTCTAGTTTACTGAATGACATCAAATTATTTCTGAAATATCTTTTAAAGAGATCACTTATTTTGCGATCGTTTTCGACAAATTTTCCCGAAAATTGGCGAAGAAATTTATCCATAGTTTTTTCTCTTGATCTGAAGTATCCATAGACACAACAATATTGACCACATACGCTAGAAAATGGCCCTTGCAATTGTATGCTATTAAATAAAATCATTTTCTTTTTTGAATTGATCTGTATAAATTTCGTGATAAAATTATTAGAAAAGAAACGGCCATAGGAATCAGACATCTCAATATATTTTCCATATTTTGGTATATAAATAGCGATCCAGTGTTCTCCAGGATGACTGGACATTGCAGTATTGATTACAACAAATATGGGTAATTTTAATTTACTATCAGGAAGACGATCAATTGGAAACTACACCCATGAATATCCTTCGGGTGAATTTATTCTCCCGAAGCACATTTGTTATATCAAGACTATTCATTTTCATATGTCACCATTTATCCTCTTCATTTGATCCTTTTATAGTAATCGCAAAGGGCGAAAAAACTCCCACGCCATTCAGAATATTCTCATGACGATTAATTTTCTGCAATATAATATCATCTTGCACGTGGGCGTTCTACGATCGAGGTCTGTAATTCGAGTTTCCTCTCCTTTATTTTCCCGTCCAAATCGCGCGCGCAATATTGTCAATGCATGCCAATTTTTGCAATACGGTGCACTCTTTAAGTGCGGTTCACACAGCCCATATATCCAGAGCTCACGAGCCAAGCCACCTCCGTAACCGGACCTTTCTTTCCCATCAAGTCGCGCGCGCGATAATTGCAATTAAATAATCATATGGGTCACATGTATGTATATGTGCGGGAGTTCCTGTGACGTCAACCAACACACCAACAAATGAACCAATAGAAAATAAGAAAATCTCAGCTCACTGCCACTGACTATGCAAGCCTTCAGAGCTCGATCTTACCAAGTAACATGCCCTGTTGGCGCAGTTGGTAGAGCGCTCGACTCTCAACGCTTTGGCCACCAGTTCAATCCCCGGCTCGGAATAAGTTTTTCTCACATCGCGAAAAAAAATGACAGTTGAAACAATTCAAATTTTCAAATACACACAATAATTTGAGACACGAATGACAGATGGCGCTCAAAAATCAAAAATGGCGATCGGAAATTAAAAATGGCGGACAGAAATTAAAAATGGCGATTCAAATTCAAAATTCACACTCCCAACGCCAATAACAAGTGGCGCCCCCAGAAAATATTGTGTCACGTAGTGCAGTCGTGACGTCATCATACGGGCGACGTCGAACAGACTTGAGATGACGTCACACAGCCATGCGCGATAGTGACGTCACACCGATTTGCGCGATGGTGACGTCACACAGCCTTGCGCGATATTGACGTCATCAACACAGACTTGCGCGATGTATACTACTATTATATAAAAATATATATTTGCCAATTATATATTTTTATTAAAACAAATAGGTGCTGATAGTTACTTACTTTGATTACTTACCCATATCTTCTCACTCTTTTAATTCTCAAAACAGCAAACATCAAACAGAAAAATAAATTAGAACCAATTCAACCAAAAGTGGATTTAGATGTTGAAAAGTAGAGTAAATAAAAAGATATTGAAATTAAAATTAATTACTATATTATTATAAATGAAAAAATTACAGAGTACAAAATTATAGAGATATAAAAGACAGGAAATAAAAAAATGAAGGGGTATGAAAGAAAAGGAAAATCTTATCTTAAAAATCTGTTTGACGTAAACAAGTGTATCTGAAAATACAAAACAAAAACGAAATAGTTTAATAAAAAACCCTATCATATTTTTTTCTATATAAAAATATTAATCGAAATGGAAATTTTTAATGAATGTGAAATAATTGTAATATAAAAGGGACAGATAATCCTAACCGGCTTATGTAGGTGAGATTCTTAACGTGAGCTAACTCGGAGTGCATGCAAATTCGATTTAGAGCTGAAGTTGGGAGACGCCATTCAGTTATCTTGAATCAAATTCGTGAAATTATGCAAATTTTGTATTTAAACCAAAATATCAAGGATTTGGATGAACTGACAGAAAAGTGTTATATGGGTGAAATGTAGACCAGAATGTTCTCTATAATTTTCTCATAGAACATGATCTCATCGATTACTCAGAAGCCAAGATAAGCGAGGTTTTTTGTTTCTTAACTCGTTTTTTCATCCAGAGTTCCCCAAGTAGTCATTTGTTGCACTTCAACTATATCAAAGAATTGTTGTATTTTGCGGGACTTTCCATTTAAACCCCTATTTTAAGTGTCTTGGTGGAGTAGAGGCAGTCAAATTGGCATCTGAGTGATTTCAAAGCGTTATTATGGGAAAAATCAATTTTTTCACACTTAAACGGCAAAATCGGAGTGATAGCGTAGTCTGAGTGGAAAATGATGTATGGACGAAATGTAGAGACAAATGTGCTCTACAATTATGTCGAAGTAATCATCAAAATCGGTTCAGCGACAGTCGAGATAATTGAGGTTATGTGATATTGAAATTGGTTTTTCGACTGTGGCGCCCCTGGTGTTGGTCCCACGAAGTTCAAATATTCTAGAAAGTTGTAGCATTTGGTGAGATCTTTCGTTTAAGCCCTCATTCATCAAAATCGGTCACATAGAACCGGAGATATGATTTTTTGAATATTGTGAACTTTGACCCCTCATATCTCCGGTTCTATTGAAACCACAGCGCACATACGCACTATTTTGGAAACGTCCTAGACTGGACTACAACATACTAAAATTTCATTAACTTGCACAATGCCGTTTTTGAGAAAAATGTCTTTGAATTTCGATGAATTTTGACGCTATCACGCGCCACCTGTGGTGACTTTTTGAACTTCCATCTGAAAGTGCTCATCGAGACGAAACCAAAAAGGTAAAATTTATGTCGCTATGTGAATTAGAACCGGAGATAGAGGCCGGTCAATGTTCGAACTTTGACCCCTTATAGCTCGGGTCAGGGGTTATGGATCGACTTAAGGTTTTTTTTGTTTGATAGGTATAATCAACGGCTACAACATACTAAAATTTCAGCCCGATTGCATAAGGAATTTTTGAGTTATTTAACTTTTAAGATTTAAAAATTTTCTTTTTAAAAAAAGCGCCCCTAGCGGTGGTTTTATGAACTTGCGATGTTAGAAGGGGAAGTGGAATTTCACGAGAGCTTTCCAGAAAGCCCTCACTTTTTAAATTCTGATAATTAGAACAGGAGTTATGGCCATTTTAAGAATTTTTTTTTGGACCCTTATAGCTCGGGTCAGGGGGGTCGGGGGACCTTAATTTTGGTATTGATGGAAAGCTCTAAGGCCCAGCTATAACATACTAAAATTTGAGCCCGCTCGATGCCATAGGGGCGGAGCTATTGAGAAAACAATAAAAAGGGGGTCTTCAAAATGGCGGAAGGAGGGGTGGGGGGTGGGGGTCAATGCACCAAGTTGCAATTTTCATACGATATTTAACCTTTGCCGAAAACCGCAAGTCGATATCTTTTTTAGTTTAGGAGCTATTAAGCTCCAAAGAGCGGCCGGCCAGCCGGCCGGCCGGGAACGTAACTTAGCCCCCCATATATTCGTGATCAGGAAGTGGCGAAACACATTTTGGCCAAGTTTGAGCGCGATCGGACGACATGAAATTTTGTTAGGATTATAGTAGGTGAGATTGTTAAGAAACTCACCTAATATGTCTTTTACCTTTTCACCTCAAGTGAACATGACTACTACAGCCCCTCCACAATACTACTTTCTGATAGATAAACTTTCTGAAATTAATAAAAAAAAAGTCGTTACTACAAATTGTATCATAGAAAATGTTAGGATCAAGAGATCTCTACTCTACATATAAAAGGGGTGGCAAAGCGTCCGAGGCTTTGCGAGCTGCTCGAGCTCCCGAGAAAGAGCTTTACGTAAAAAGTCATTTTGCAAAATTTTCGAATGCGTATCAGATTGATATTGAATTAAATTTGTCTTTATGGAAGAAATCCCTTAAAATTCGTTGGAAATGCCTTGGAGAATTCCGCGTTGTTTGACCATCAACACGAGCTCAATTCAATTAAGAGAAAATCGTAAACGGAAACCGCGAAAAAAATCATTCAAATAAATTTATTTTATTATATTTTAATCCCGAAATATTAATAATTATGGCACAATCATAAATAAAAGGATCACAAATATTGCTGTTTTGATATATAGGAAAGAAATAAAGTTCAAATAATGATTTAAATTTGTCTATAAATCACCACAAAACCATCTTGAAGTTAAAAGGACAGATAATCCTAACCGGCTTATGTAGGTGAGATTCTTAACGTGAGCTAACTCGGAGTGCATTCAAATTCGATTTAGAGCTGAAGTTGGGAGACGCCATTCAGTTATCTTGAATAAAATTCGTGAAATTATGCAAATTTTGTATTTAAACCAAAATATCAAGGATTTGGATGAACTGACAGAAAAGTGTTATATGGGTGAAATGTAGACCAGAATGTTCTCTATAATTTTCTCATAGAACATGATCTCATCGATTACTCAGAAGCCAAGATAAGCGAGGTTTTTTGTTTCTTAACTCGTTTTTTCATCCAGAGTTCCCCAAGTAGTCATTTGTTGAACTTCAACTATATCAAAGAATTGTTGTATTTTGCGGGACTTTCCATTTAAACCCCTATTTTAAGTGTCTTGGTGGAGTAGAGGCAGTCAAATTGGCATCTGAGTGATTTCAAAGCGTTATTATGGGAAAAATCAATTTTTTCACACTTAAACGGCAAAATCGGAGTGATAGCGTAGTCTGAGCGGAAAATGATGTATGGACGAAATGTAGAGACAAATGTGCTCTACAATTATGTCGAAGTAATCATCAAAATCGGTTCAGCGACAGTCGAGATAATTGAGGTTATGTGATATTGAAATTGGTTTTTCGACTGTGGCGCCCCTGGTGTTGGTCCCACGAAGTTCAAATATTCTAGAAAGTTGTAGCATTTAGTGAGATCTTTCGTTTAAGCCCTCATTCATCAAAATCGGTCACATAGAACCGGAGATATGATTTTTTGAATATCGTGAACTTTGACCCCTCATATCTCCGGTTCTGTTTTAACCACAGCGCACATTTGCACCATTTTGGAAACGTCCTAGACTGGACTACAACATACTAAAATTTCATTAACTTGCACAATGCCGTTTTTGAGAAAAATGTCTTTGAATTTCGATGAATTTTGACGCTATCACGCGCCACCTGTGGTGACTTTTTGAACTTCCATCTGAAAGTGCTCATCGAGACGAAACCAAAAAGGTAAAATTTATGTCGCTATGTGAATTAGAACCGGAGATAGAGGCCGGTCAATGTTCGAACTTTGACCCCTTATAGCTCGGGTCAGGGGTTATGGATCGACTTAAGGTTTTTTTTGTTTGATAGGTATAATCAACGGCTACAACATACTAAAATTTCAGCCCGATTGCATAAGGAATTTTTGAGTTATTTAACTTTTAAGATTTAAAAATTTTCTTTTTAATAATAGCGCCCCTAGCGGTGGTTTTATGAACTTGCGATGTTAGAAGAGGAAGTGGCATTTCACGAGAGCTTTCCAAAAAGCCCTCATTTTTTAAATTCTGACAATTAGAACCGGAGTTATGGCCATTTTAAGAAAATTTTTTTGGACCCTTATAGCTCGGGTCAGGGGTGTCGGGGGACCTTAAGTTTGGTATTGATGGAAAGCTCTAAGGCCCAGCTATAACATACTAAAATTTGAGCCCGCTCGATGCCATAGGGGCGGAGCTATTGAGAAAACAAAAAAAGGGGTCTTCAAAATGGCGGAAGGAGGGGTGGGGGGTGGGGGGTCAATGCACCATGTTGCAATTTTCATACGATATTTAACCTTTGCCGAAAACCGCAAGTCGATATCTTTTTTAGTTTAGGAGCTATTAAGCTCCAAAGAGCGGCCGGCCGGGAACGTAACTTAGCCCCCCATATATTCGTGATCAGGAAGTGGCGAAACACATTTTGGCCAAGTTTGAGCGCGATCGGAGGACATGAAATTTTGTTAGGATTATAGTAGGTGAGATTGTTAAGAATCTCACCTAATTGATTGTGAAAACCGCTCTCTCAGTTAAAATTGTTCAAGAAGAGGGTTTCAAAAAATCATTAATCTTTCAATTAATTAATTGACCAAATCGGGTGAAAATTAGGCTTTAACCTTGAATAATTCAAGATAACGATTTTTCCGGTGATAGGTGTCTAAGGACGAAATGTTCAGCTGGACTACCTCCATAACATATCCAAAAATGAAGGAAATCGTCAGGGCCAATTTTTTTTTTTTTTAAATTAGAAAAACCTCATTTTTGCCTATTTTTGGGGGATAGGGAGCGCATGAAGGGGGAGGGGGTACAAACAAAAAAATTACGTTCGAGGTAATGCCATTTGAGGTGGGGTCACCGAAGACCGGAAGTCGATATCTCTTACCGTTGATTTTTTATATGGGTCAAAAGACTGAAGATTGCGAAAAACAGTTTTTTTTTTAAATAGGACTATTACCGTTACTTTCCCGATCCATCACCGGTTGTGACCGATGCAGTAGGGTTCAGAATTAAAAGATCTTTCAAAAATGTCCAAATTTGTCCAAATCCGTTAAAAATTAGGCCCTCCAGGCTGGTTGACCTTTGACCTTGAATAATGCAAGATGGCGATTTTTCCGGTGATAGGTGTCTAAGGACGAAATGTTCAGCTAGACTACCTCCATAACATATCCAAAAATGAAGGAAATCGTCAGGACCAATTATTTTTAAAATTAGAAAAACCTCATTTTTTGCCTATTTTTGGGGGATAGGGAGCGCATGAAGGGGTGGGGGGTAATTTGGGTAAGTTAGTTCGATAGAATGTATTGACATTGTGGGGGGTCACCGAAGACCGGAAGTCAATATCTCTTACCGTTTAGCAGCTAGAATTTTGCAAAGTTGAAAAAAAAAGTCGATTGTGAAAACTGCTCTCTCTTGGAGTTCGAGCAGTTAAAATAGTAGAAAAATATTCTCACCTCATGAAAAGTATATCTTTTTGTAGTGGAACCGGGATGCTGCGTTACACACTGGGCATCGACGCGTCCGTTCAGCGCATTCCTCGCAGGCTACAACATGCCCGCACGGCATAAAACACAATCCATTAATTTATTGCAACATAGTTTGCAAAGTAATGGATGTGATTGAAGATGCGCTGACACCGCTGCCACTTCCTCCTGTTGAACTGGTGGTGGTTGGGGGGTTTCATCGTCAGGACGAAAAAGGGACAGATAATCCTAACCGGCTTATGTAGGTGAGATTCTTAACGTGAGCTAACTCGGAGTGCATGCAAATTCGATTTAGAGCTGAAGTTGGGAGACGCCATTCAGTTATCTTGAATCAAATTCGTGAAATTATGCAAATTTTGTATTTAAACCAAAATATCAAGGATTTGGATGAACTGACAGAAAAGTGTTATATGGGTGAAATGTAGACCAGAATGTTCTCTATAATTTTCTCATAGAACATGATCTCATCGATTACTCAGAAGCCAAGATAAGCGAGGTTTTTTGTTTCTTAACTCGTTTTTTCATCCAGAGTTCCCCAAGTAGTCATTTGTTGAACTTCAACTATATCAAAGAATTGTTGTATTTTGCGGGACTTTCCATTTAAACCCCTATTTTAAGTGTCTTGGTGGAGTAGAGGCAGTCAAATTGGCATCTGAGTGATTTCAAAGCGTTATTATGGGAAAAATCAATTTTTTCACACTTAAACGGCAAAATCGGAGTGATAGCGTAGTCTGAGCGGAAAATGATGTATGGACGAAATGTAGAGACAAATGTGCTCTACAATTATGTCGAAGTAATCATCAAAATCGGTTCAGCGACAGTCGAGATAATTGAGGTTATGTGATATTGAAATTGGTTTTTCGACTGTGGCGCCCCTGGTGTTGGTCCCACGAAGTTCAAATATTCTAGAAAGTTGTAGCATTTAGTGAGATCTTTCGTTTAAGCCCTCATTCATCAAAATCGGTCACATAGAACCGGAGATATGATTTTTTGAATATCGTGAACTTTGACCCCTCATATCTCCGGTTCTGTTTTAACCACAGCGCACATTTGCACCATTTTGGAAACGTCCTAGACTGGACTACAACATACTAAAATTTCATTAACTTGCACAATGCCGTTTTTGAGAAAAGTGACTTTGAATTTCGATGAATTTTGACGCTATCACAG
Organism: Phlebotomus papatasi; assembly: GCF_024763615.1. NCBI lineage: Eukaryota > Metazoa > Arthropoda > Insecta > Diptera > Psychodidae > Phlebotomus > Phlebotomus papatasi. The sequence continues at coordinate 19,616 of NW_026604498.1, forward strand.
CGCCACCTGTGGTGACTTTTTGAACTTCCATCTGAAAGTGCTCATCGAGACGAAACCAAAAAGGTAAAATTTATGTCGCTATGTTAATTAGAACCGGAGATAGAGGCCGGTCAATGTTCGAACTTTGACCCCTTATAGCTCGGGTCAGGGGTTATGGATCGACTTAAGGTTTTTTTTGTTTGATAGGTATAATCAACGGCTACAACATACTAAAATTTCAGCCCGATTGCATAAGGAATTTTTGAGTTATTTAACTTTTAAGATTTAAAAATTTTCTTTTTAATAATAGCGCCCCTAGCGGTGGTTTTATGAACTCGCGATGTTAGAAGAGGAAGTGGCATTTCACGAGAGCTTTCCAAAAAGCCCTCATTTTTTAAATTCTGACAATTAGAACCGGAGTTATGGCCATTTTAAGAAATTTTTTTGGACCCTTATAGCTCGGGTCAGGGGTGTCGGGGGACCTTAAGTTTGGTATTGATGGAAAGCTCTAAGGCCCAGCTATAACATACTAAAATTTGAGCCCGCTCGATGCCATAGGGGCGGAGCTATTGAGAAAACAAAAAAAGGGGTCTTCAAAATGGCGGAAGGAGGGGTGAGGGGTGGGGGGTCAATGCACCATGTTGCAATTTTCATACGATATTTAACCTTTGCCGAAAACCGCAAGTCGATATCTTTTTTAGTTTAGGAGCTATTAAGCTCCAAAGAGCGGCCGGCCAGCCGGCCGGCCGGGAACGTAACTTAGCCCCCCATATATTCGTGATCAGGAAGTGGCGAAACACATTTTGGCCAAGTTTGAGCGCGATCGGAGGACATGAGATTTTGTTAGGATTATAGTAGGTGAGATTGTTAAGAATCTCACCTAATAATTTCGCACAACCCCCCAAACGTTTGCTCCGCGTTTACATCTGCCGCAAGTATATTGAGAAGCATCTGTTGCTTCTCAACTCGCGACAAACGTAGTCCATTTTGTATCAATTCCTCCAATTTTCCCACTATCGCTGCTTGGAGGTTCACTATTTCACATCCACGTAATAAGTCTATTAATTGTGTGTCGGTTTTTCCGTGCACTATTTAAACTTATAAGTTCATCTTCGGTATTCCCTTTTGCGAAGAGGCGGGCCAAACGATAATGTACAGAGGCCATCACTTTCAACACAATCACTAATAAAAACTTTAAATAATTAGTGACACTCCGAGCTGAAGAACAGGACTGACTATTCTTTTACTGTTCAAATGGTTTAAGTACTTAGGATAGCAATGCTTATCCATAGTTGGTAATTTGATTTGGACTATAAGGAAAAGAGTTGGATGTCTATTTATTTTTCATTCAAGCAAATAGACGAGTCATATGACTTCTTAGATATCATCCCCTCATCATATGCCGTGTGAAAAAATTTAAACGTAATCCGATTCAATTCTTGACTGAGATTTTTAATAAATATTGGTAAGAATAGGCTTACTATCATCGCTGTGATATGACTGTTTACGAAAATTGTGGAGAACCCAATAAACAGTATCTACATATTAGAAAGTATGAAACAAATTCTAACGAATATGATCTCATAGAAAATGTTATAAATCAGAGCCTCAATCGTATTTATGGTAGTGATTACATAAAAGTTAAATAATTTTTTTTGTTGGAAAGTTTTAAAATAAAAATAGCAATTAGATTTGGACAAATCACAATAGATAATTCATAAAACTCTCAGCTTCATTTTGTTACAATAAAAAAAGTACAAAAAAAAACTCAAAAATCGTAAAAAGTTTAAGACTAATATCATGCTTTACTATGAATATTTCAGATAAGTATCAAATCCTCTCACAATTAAAATTCATTCTTTCATCAATCTGAAAATTTAAAATATGATTAAACTGAGACTTATCATATGGTTGCTGAAAAAAAAATTCTTTCCGTATTAACACTTGAAAACTCAAATACTATATTCAGTGTAGGTTCATTTTCTTTTTCTTCACATGGAGTAAAACTAATCAGCGGCGCATTTTGCTCATTTTTCCACTCACAGAGTTAAGAATGTAATTCAAATCTTTCTCTTCACCGGGTAGATATTGATTGTGTGAGTGTTTTTTTTTTTCACTACCATCAACACTATTTTTTTATGAAATATTTTCTTGCATGAATGAAGAAAAGAAGCAATGTCACTGACTTCTCACTGAATATGACGTCAGCGATCATATGGAGCATTCTGACACACATGAAGGGATTGAACTGTAATGATATGTACCTGCATGTGATCCATTGTAGATCTACTCAATATGACAATATATGTATGTAACTATTGAATAAAATTTTGATAGAACGCATTGATTGTAGATCTGTTCGATATTACAATGTGTGAGTAATTATTGAATGCATACTAGTAAATTGATAGAATGGACTTATTGTACCTCTGCTAGATATTACAATGTGTGAGTAAGCCAGAATTTTACATTGTAGAATAGAAATACCAAGAAATTCGTCATCTGACTAACTATTCAAGAAAGTATACACATAAAATGATGCAATAAACTAAAAAAGTTAAATGCAACTACCAAATCGTACACTTTGACATCGTTGAACATTTAAAATATATATTGATATAGAACGCATAGTAACGGAAGAGATTAATTATCATCAAAGATCATATGACTATGTGTTTGTGACTCACCAGACTGCGGGGTGGAGCGGGCGTGCTGTATGTGTATGTGTGAGTCTCACTAATAGTATGACACACACTTATTGTATAGATACCCGATTTATACTACTGACATGACTTGATCAATCAATTTTTAAAATAAAAAAAAACTTTATTATTTTTTATAGTAATTATATAGACTAATTTTTATGAGATTTTGATATAACAATAACCGGCACTGCTTCAGCATAAATTGGTTAATATTGTATTCAAATTGCGCGCAACTTACGCTTAAAATAATTTCGCTTGTATGTAGTGCACTCATAGCCTCAACACGAAAAGAATAAATTACAAATAAAAAGCGCACAGCTTCAGCATAAGACGGTTAAAATTCAATGTAAAATCCTCACAGGTTCCGAACGAAACGTTTCGCAATTTTCATCGTTTTACTCAGATTTTGTGCAGATTTCATTAAAATCGATACAATATCGTAATTTTTGGATGATTTTTTGTTTAATACGTTAGTTATAGTTTAATAACAAAGGACGATGGTTTCTAGAACATGCAAAAATTGGCCTCAGATCAATGTCTATGAAGGAGTACCCGATTTTCCCTGGTAATTGTAGTGAGAAATCTAAAAAAAAAAATTGAAAACATTATCATTACTATAGAATCAGTGTTAGCAAGAAGAGACTGATTCTCTTCATGAAAACATTATTTTCTGGGATGTGATGTCTTAGACAAGGTATATTATAACAAGTCAAAAAAAATTGGAAAGAATTAAGAAATAAATCTTAATTTGAATGATTTTCACAATATTAATGATTAACGGAAAACACAGAGCAATTGGAAAACTCCCTGAACGCAGGTTAAAAAAAATTATGTGTCATTTAAATGGTTTATATTTGTTCAACCGCGCAAAGGAAAATTTGAACTGGGGTTGCCAGTAAATTTCACCATGCATTTTCGACGACAAGTTTTACGGCAAAAAGTCGCAAAATATTTAACAGATTACAAAGAAAACTTTGATTGATTGAAAAACAAAAATTTACATTTGAAATTTGATGCATATAAATCAATTTTAGATTTTTTTACATTTTAACTTTACATGTTAAAAAAGTACCACATGTTAAAAGTTTTTTTTACTATGTAAAAAATGATGTAAAATGTAAAATGTAGAAAATTCGCCCAACCCTGGTAAGATCCCAATGTTTTGCAGAATATTGTTAGTGTAGGACTTGTTCAAGTTTTCTATGATGACTACTTATGTTCATGAACATGTACATAAGCGCCTTGGTGCAAACAAATCATAATTCATTTTATTAAAAATTATATATAATATTTTTGGTAGTTTCTAATCCACCATGTCTAATGGTAAGATCCCAATGCTTTGTTGAATATTGTTAGTGTAGGACTTGTTCTAATTTTTTATGATGACTACTTATGTTCATGAACATGTACATAAGCGCCTTGGTGCAAACAAGTCATAATTCATTTTATTAAAAATTATATATAATAATTTTGGCAGTTTCTAATTGTTGGCTCCAAACAGGCTGCAGGAGCCAATATAGAGGAGGAAGATTTCTCAGATCTCGCCAAGAAATTCCCTGCTCTTTAGACTGTTGATTTATTGAAGGTTTTCTACCCTTTCGGTGTTGCTCGGCGTCTTTTAAAGACAGCCCCTGGTAACGGCAATTGAATGTCACTGGGATACAGGCAGGAATGCCCCTCAGTGATGGCGACCAGACTAATCTGATGCCTCCAGAGCGTAAAACAGAGACTTGGTCTGTGCACCGGGCACGAATGCCTCAGGGAGAAAATATCTTCAATTCCTCAAAGTCCGAGCTGCCACTTAAGATAGGCTATTTAAAGCCGCAGTGGTACGCAGCGGAGCCTCTTCTGGCTGCAGAAAGTAGGCAATCCTAATGCCGACGAACAAAGCCAGAAGATGTTGCCACTTTAGGTCCTTAGGCTTTAAGTAAAGCCGCTAAGTCCAGGCAACAGAGCCGAGTGTCTGGCTCCTGAGAGAAAGGCACTTTAGATGCCGCTAAAGACAAGCCAGACTCTTTGGCCGCTGAAGTGGAAGGCACTGGAGTGCCGCTGGACTTGGCCAAAGTGGTCCTGAGAAATCGCAGAAGAGACAAAGGCAATTAAATGCCGAAAAGAAACGCTTGGTTCTTGAGAAATGATTGAGCCTGGACAGCCTTGATGATGGTTTCTCGAGTTGAATCCAGCTCTGTAGCAGTGAGAGGGCCACGATTGACGTGGCAGGGTCCCTTGTACTTGTTCGTGATGAACTGTGTGAACCTTCTGAGGATTCCCACTGCCCTCACCAGCCTCGTGAGGGAGGAGTATCTGTCGATGATATTCCAAAAAGGGTTAGAGACATGGAAATGGGTACATACCTTAATCTCCTCAAGATCTTCCGCTGGGATATCCCTTGGTTCGATCTTCTGGATGAAAGGAGGTGGTACGTCATGAAGAATCCACTGTGGACCATGGAACCAGAAGTCATTGTGCAGCAGAACATCTGACTGAACTCCTCGTGAAGCGAGATCTGCTGGGTTGTCTTCTGATCTGACATGTCCCCAAGATGTGGCAGGAATTTCTGATTGGATTTTGATGACTCTATTGCGAACGAATGTCTTCCAGCGGCTGGCATCTCCACTGATCCAGTGGAGCACGATGGTTGAGTCTGAGAAGACTCTGATGTCCCCAATTTCCATGGAGAGAGCCTTTTGCACCTTCTTGAGAAGTCTGACGAGGGGAATTGCACCACAAAGCTCAAGTCTGGGAATTGTGAGTGGACTTGTCGGAGCGACTCTTGTTTTGGCAGCTATCAGCTGACAGCTCACTTCGCCGTTGAGGTTAATTGACTTCGCGTAGATGCATGCAGCATATGCATCTTGCGATGCATCGCAGAAACCATACAATTGCAAATGTTTGACGTCATCAAATGGTGTGAATTTTCTTGGCAGACTCAGAGCTGACAGTTTGAGAATTTCCTCTTGATAAGAAATCCATTCGTCCCTAAGCTGCTCTGGGAGTTCCGTGTCCCAGTCGAGATTCTCTTTCCACAGCTTCTGCATGAAGACCTTTCCTGTGATTGTGACTGGAGAAAGAAGTCCCAATGGGTCGAAAACTCGTGACATGTTGGAAAGTACACTGCGCTTAACAATCGCTCCTTCATTGAGAGAAATCTTAAATGACAGTGTATCACTGAGTGGATTGCACTGAAGGCCAAGTGTAGAAATGCTGCCTCCAGAATCAAATTCGAAGACTGACTTTGTTTCTCTGTCCTCAGGTGGGATTTTGTCGAGAATCTCCTGACTGTTTGATGACCACTTTTTGAGTGAAAATCCTCCTCCCTTGAACAGAGCTACCAATTCCTCCTGAAGTGTGACTGCTTCCTGAATTGTCTGAGTGCCAGTCAGAAGGTCATCAACATAAAAATCTCGATTAGCTACTTCTTTGGCATGAGGATAATTGTCACCGTCTTCAGCCACTAATTGCTTCATGCAACGAGTTGAGAGATATGGCGCACTTGCTGTCCCGTAAGTCACGGTGGTGAGAAGGAATGTCTGAAGTGGTTTGGTTGGATCATCTCTGTGAAGAATCCTCTGCAGATTTTGATCTTCCTCATGCATCCTGACTTGGCGGAACATTTTCTCGATATCGGCCTTGATTGTGAAGTTGTATTGACGATACCGAATGAGGATGTCAAATAAATCCTGCTGAGTGCGAGGACCCACTTTCAGAACGGAGTTGAGGGAAAGTCCTGAGGTTGTTTTGCAGCTTGCATCGAAGACAACACGGACAGGGGTACTTGACGATGACATCCTGACCACTGCATGGTGTGGGAGTTAATACTCTGGCTGGGATGACGTATAGTCATCCGTCAATGGCCTCATATGCCCCAAATCCAGGTACATCTGCATGAAATCCATGTAGTGTTGCTTCAGAATTGGATTGCGATTGAGTTTCTTCTCCACTTGCTTGAAGCGCTGTTCAGCGATGAATCTTGAGCTCCCTAGTTCAGTAACATTGTCCCGAAGAGGAAACCTCACGATGAATCGCCCCTCAGAGTTCCTTTTGACTGTCAGTGCGAAGTGATCTTCACACTCTTGCTCCTCTGAGGACAATGGAGATGAATCATGCTGTCCAACTTCCTCAACCTCAAAGAATTTTGCCACTTGCTGCATCTCGTCTGTGAACGTGGCGAGACAAAGGAAGTTGTTAAGCTCCTGAGACCCCTGATGTTGAACCCAGGCACCCTGAAGTACCCAGCCGAAGGCAGTCTCCAACAGGGCTGGAGAATTGTCTTGAAGATTGCCTGAGCGCCTCGCTCGGGCATCGAATTCAGCACCCAGAAGGAGATCTATTCTTCCCGGAATCATGTACTATGGGTCTGCTAATGTGATGTGGTCAGGGATCTTCCAATTGAGCTCGATGTAGTCTGTTGGCATTTCATCCACGACCTTGGGGACGATCATGAAATTGGCTGTCATTTGGAATTGTTCGTCCGTAGATGAAATGTTGATGTCTGCTGTCTGATTGACATTTGTGAAGGCTGTATTGACGCCTGAGATTTGTCGTGCTTCTCCCTGACATTTGGGAAGTTTGAGTTTGTCCACAAATCTCGCTGTGACGAAGTTTACCTGGCTGTCTGAGTCCAGCAACGCACGACATCTGTGGAGTTTCCCATTCGGTCCTCTTGCGAAAACCTGTACAGTTGGAAGCAGAGTATTTTTTGTGATCCTTGTCATGAACGACTGGCTGTCCGAGCTGCTTGTTGTCTCGTTGATTGACTGAGTGTCCACTGTAGCCAAGGATGATTTGTTTTGCGTTGACTGTGACGCTTTTTGAGCCTCTGAATGGTTGGTCCACTGATGTGGATGGATTGGGAGCTGACTGTGGCTCTTGAGCGGATACCTTCTCATCAAAGGCATCATGAATCATGGTGTTGTGGTGTTGGTGACAAACACGACATGAACCTCGCTCACAATTAGTATGAAGTGGACTGAGACAATTCGTACACATCTGAAGTTGGAGAAGTGTCTTGAGTCTCTGGGATGCTGATTTGGCCAAAAACTTGTCACATCTCCATGCATGGTGCACAACTGCCTTGCAGATCTTGCATACCTCATTGTTGGTGTTGCAGAATGATGATTGTTTCTGCTGTTTGGTGGTGGATTGGGTCACAGGCTTCTTTTGAGGAGCTGGCTGGGATGAACTGCCGGAACTGACCTTTGGCTTGGAAAGGCTCTCCAGTGCATCACAGCGATCTGAGAGGAAGTCGCTGAACTCTTGCCAGGTTGGAAGATCTCCTTTTGTCTTCTCACGAGACCAAAGCTCCTTTGTGTCAGGATCCAAGGTTTGTGTGGCGAAAAAGATCAACCAGGCGTCCTTGTTGGTCGCCCCCATCTGTTCTGCTCCGCGAATTGATTCCTCATAAATGCTATGAAGCTTTCGCAGCTTGCTCACGTCCGCTACCTTGAGCTCTGGCTGAGTAAAGAAGCGAGTGAAATGCTCCTTAAGGATGCTCTTGGGCTTGTTGAATCTCTTGACGAGCAACTCCCATGCGACTTGATAGTTTTGTTCTGACACGGGAAGTTCCTTGATGACGGATCTTGCCTCTCCAGTCAAAGAATTCAAGAGATATTGATACTTGTCTATGTCATGCAGCTCCTTGTTGTTATGGACAGAATGACTGAAGGAGGCGTGAAATGATGGCCACTCAGTATATTCTCCATTGAATGGTTTCAACGAAAGCTGAGACAATTTGATGTTACTCTTGACTTCCGATTTGGTGAGTTGATTGAGCTGTCTGTCATGATCCTTCATCAATTTCGCCATATCTTGACTGTGCCTACTGATCATCTTGTCGACCAACAAGATCATCTCACTATCTGTACCGCCAGCTTCTGTATTTGACTTGCATTTGCGGATGAACATGCGAATCTCAATCTCAAGATTGTCACAAGAATCCACAAAATGACTGAGTGTCTTCTCCTCCTTGGCAATTGCGTCATCGTTAGTCAATTCACTGATAATTGTCTCATGAATCTCAAAGTAGTTGCATCTTTGATTTTCAATGTAGTCCAATTTTGCTCTAAGTTCGATGAGAAATTCGGGATTTTTCAGCTGAATGTCTGTGATGCTGTCCAATGAGTTCCTCAACTTGGTGATTTGACCTTGAATGTAACCACGCTTCTTGGTTGCCGACATCCTGCTGAGACAAAAACTGAGGCTGAATGAGTCAGTTACTGGCCGGGATGGCGCTGTGTTGTAGGCGAGATTACACCGGAACAGATACCAGGGAAGGCGCAAGTCTTGTAGTCCACTGGCCACTGATTTTCTTTACCTCGAAGGATCTGTTTATGCTCCCACAAGGACTAGTTTGCCGCCGAAGGACCAGTTTATGGTATTGTATGTTACCTGAATAATTGTAAATGAATATTGTATGAATGATTCTAATGCCTGCGTCAGTATTGCTTGCTCTGAACTGTATACCTGAATGTAAAGAATGAATGCTGCGTGAATGTTCTGTCTCGTGCGTGAGTTAGTGCGAATGATTGTGGCGTACCTGAAAGGTGATTGAGAGACAATTAGATCCGGCTCGAAGGACCAGTTTATGGTATTGTATGTTACCTCAATAATTGTAAATGAATATTGTATGAATGATTCTAATGCCTGCGTCAGTATTGCTTGCTGTGAACTGTATACCTGAATGTAAAGAATGAATGCTGCGT
>NW_026604499.1:0-28915 GCF_024763615.1 Phlebotomus papatasi
TGGGGCTAGAAAAGAAGGATGTGGTCAACAAATTTTTATCGATCACAGCAAATTCTCATCGCGCCAAAAGAGGATCGCCGTTTTCGTTCTTTATTCCTTATCTATTGGCCTGTTCCAAACTGGGTTTTGGTCTCACCCTACACACAACCCAAGAACCGACGTATGAGTACGCCGTCAGCATTAAATGGAACCTTCCAGACAGGAGATCAACAAGAGGGCTGAGAAGAGATGAATCCGTTTCTTGAAACTAGTGGCATCAATAATTTATATTGTAAATATATAATTAATAGTATTACAATAAACTAAAAATATGAAAAAATACTACAGCAATTTCTGGTGTTGGGCGATCTTCGGGAAAGTCAGCAGTGAACTTTGAGTTCAATGGTTTCCGGAAGTGGAGGAGCGACATCGCATTTGACTCGGTGGAAACCGCTTTGAGATGCTTAACTGCCACTGAGGGTTTCTCAAAATTATTACTGTTGGTCCTGCTGGCCATCCGATAAAGCTATAATCCTGTGCCAAATCCCTAATTCTGCTACTCTGTAGATGGGTTATCTTCAGGGAGTTGTGCATGCCTCCAAAGAAATTTTTAGAGCATATTAGGCTTCACAGAGCAACGGCGGAACTTGGACGGTCTTCCTCTTCACATTTCTTCACTCACTTATTAACTTAAAATTCATTAAAATTTGGAAAATAGGACTTTTTTAGCGATATTATTCAATAGTTTTTTTTGTTTTCGTTTATGTCAATTGACATAACCTCAACTTTCCTGTTCATCTATAGGAAAATAGTCTCATTTGTGTTGTGAAAATACGTCCTAGAAAAATTGCTTAAAAATGATTATATATTATCTTATCCCTTGTGCAAACAAATTAATTAGGTAGATTGGAGTTCTATCTAAATATTAATGTGTCATTTTTTGTGTTCGGTGTAATATTTACAGCGGAAAATGGGCTTATATAGGTAGGGAAAATCTCTATACAGGTAGGCATCTGGTCCAACCTTTATATAAATCGCCACTGTATTTTCATTTTCCTTCTGGGGAAATTAGAAGGATTTCCAGGAATTACTTCAGGTGGGATGATGAACCTAATCACATCGAACAGACTGGGATTTTCTACATGGTCATTGCTTTTTTACTCCTGCATTGCTTTTTTACACGTGGAAAAAATATTCAAAAAATTGCGGCATCAAACCAATTTTTGCATCAATTTGTTCTTATCCCGTTCTCTGAGACAATATTCTGTAAAAAGAAAATGATATTTTAGTAAAATTAGCCAAATTTAAATACCTTGAACAAAAAGCAAAAAGCAATTGCCCGGTCAATTGCTTTTTCTTGACACTTTCATATTACATAGTCCGTTAACATTCTCTATTTAAATTCACTGTTCGAAATTTCATCGACTACCATCGAAATCAGCTGATGCCAGGAAAAATCAAAACAAAGGAAATTTTACTCATAAAACTCTTGTGAAAACTATTGAAATGTATTTAAAATGAGTCTAGGCATTAGTGAAATTAAAGTTTAGTATAAAATACATGTGAATAATGTGAATTACACTGTTTTGAACAACTGAAAATATTTCCCGCCTTGGACATTTTACTTACAATGGATGGCGCTGTTCTCAGTGAGTTATCTAATCGAAACCAATGAAGGTGTCATATCACTTCTCCATTGCTTCTTTGAAAATCGATTAAAAGAGCAATGGCCCAGTCTGTTCGATGCTAATAAGTGAGACATTTTTTTGTCGTAGTGGAAAAAAACGCTGCGATTTATATGGTAGTCAGAAAAATAATCCAAAACTCGGACATCATTTTGCAGTATCAAGCATGGTCACTTTCCCCTATTCTGCAAGCGTCTCATATTGTGCAATTGTATTGTGTGTGAATAAATATGTGGATAAGTTTATTGTTGCCAAATACCACTGAAAATATTGTGACAGTGACTCTTCAAGGGATTACCAGGAAGATTCCTTGAACACCAAGAGTACAGTGTTCATCAAGACAATCCAGTTTCCCATGGTTTTGGCCAAATTAGTAACTTTAAGCAAAAAAAAAACTCTTAAAAAGCCCGTGATATAGGTTTTGAAAATGGTATGTACACTTCCCTTGAGGACAATAGGGTCATATATGACCCGGGGTTTTTCCGAGTTTTCACGCAATGGAAAATTTTTTTCCTCTCAGAACTATTATATTTGATCATAAAGCATTAGGAGAAACTCAATTTTACATGAATTCATCTGCTGAATAAAAGTGTGACGCGAAAGAGTTAATTTCTAAATTATAACTTTATGCTTCTTGGGTATAAGACAAGTGCAGTTCAATTGCTGCATGCTGTATCTTGTTGAAACATGAAAAATGAAATCTAAAAGCAGGCTTTGGGCAGAACAAAATGCCCTCAAGGGACTTGAAGAAGGAGATAAAGGACCTGGATAGACACATGAGGGCCCCCGTGTGTCATTTTGTGGACAAAGTCTCCAAACGGATTGATTCCAGACGCCGGGAGATGGATTCCCCGGTCAAAATTCGCCGTTTCTCTTCCCGGAAGATCATCTGCAGAGCTACTCAAATGGTCTTCCTGCCCTTTATGATCACCCTCAGCTTCTCCGTTGGTATCTACTTGGCCATCGTGGAGAATGGGGTTTGTTTCTGGGATTCCTATGGGTACTTTTGAGGCAAAATAGAGGTTTTCAATGAGTTTGAAATTCACGTTTTTTATTGAGGTAATTCAATGAAATGAGATACGAAAGGGAGATGGAAACAAAAACAGGTGAACATAAACTTCAAGACTGGGGGATGTCATCTTTTTTTTTACTTCTCCTCGCACCATTCGTTCTCCTTGCGAACCTGCTCCTCTTCGGCCGGAGTGAAGTCATTCTTGATGTTGAATGTCTTGCGGATCTCCTCTGGTGTCTTGCCCTTGATCATGTTTGCCACGGTCTTGCAGGTGACATCGAGGAGTCCCTTTATGTCGAGGTAGTTAGCTGCTAGGATCAGCTCAAACAGCGTTCCCTGATCGACTTTGAGAAAATCTGCATCCCAGGAGGAAATGTCATCGGTGCGCTTCTCCTTGTTCTCATCATCTTCAGCCGGCTGGGGATCGTCCTTGTGGTAGGTGGCCCACTGGAGGACCTTCTTGAGGATGGCAGAATTGACATTTGGCAGAGGCACCATCTCATCCTCTCCCTCATCCATTCCCAAATCATCCAGCATTGTCTTTATGGTGCCGCTGCACTTTGCAATCTGCACATCTGTGTCAAACACCTCTCCGTCCGACGACTGCAGCTTAATCATGGGCATTTTCCTTCAGTTTCCTGACCACAAACAAAGCCCCTGTAAGTTTTTTTCTTCTTCTTCCTCCTTTTGTCTTATTTTACCTGTTTTTCCCCCGTTTTTAGCTCAATTCTCTCCCTTTACACCTTCTGTGGACGCTGCAGCTCAAGATCTTACCGCCAAATACTAATTTCGAGAGATTTTTCCACGCCAAAAAGCCCTTTTTGCTTCTTGCAAAAATCACAAATTTATTTATAAAATCGTTGAGAAATCGCAGAAAAATCGATGAGGAGACTCGTCTCGGAAAGGGGAAATTTTTGCTGTCGCTGGGCAACATAACCTCACAAATTCTCACAGCATGGAAAATTCTTCTAAATTTGGAAATTTTCCTATAAAATTTTGCTGAATATGGTATTTGCATGCGATTCAGGTAGTTAGATTTCATCGTAATGGTGGAATTTCCCTCAAAAACTTCTCAAGAAAAACCTTTCTTACGACAATTGAATGGTTTCGAGGAAGGAAGCTTCTCAAGGGCGCTTTCCAGCCTTTGCCTCCAAAGTTTCCCGAAGGGAATCACTGATATTGCAATCTATGGTTTTTTCTTTTCACTATTTTTTCGATATCTAACCAAATAATTCAAAGGAAACCTTGTCGTTTATGAAATTTTGTTCAAATAAATCCATCTAGTGATCGAAGGGACTGAGGAAAAACAAATATTTTTCATTTTTTCTTCAAGAAATCAGCCATTGCATTTGCAAGAATCCCATGTGCTGCAGCTCTACCCAGCCTAATCCAGAGTTTGTATATGGCGGAGACTGTGACAATTGTTCAGCTTCGAGCATCGCCACATAAATCACAAAGTATTTCTTTTTCAACGTGTTTTTCACCCTCATAGTAATGTCTCTAACTAAATTAAAGGTAACCACACGATAGTGCATAAATTCCCCTGTCCATTTAGCCCAGAAAAATGGTGCAAAATCCCATTTTTCTGGGGTAAAAAGTGCTGTGAAAAAATGGGTGTCGTGACCGTCTGTGCGCCATGAAATCTTGTGGAAAAAAGTGATATCTTTATTGAGCGATATCTGCCCAAGGGGCATCGTGCAGTGCCTAGAAATTGCCCAAATTGGATGTACCGGGGCTAATTAGTCAGATTTTCTGGGAATACCCGAGGAAAATGTGGTATTTGTACTGGTTTTGAGCATTTTCGGGGACGTGGTAAAACAACGCAAAATGGCATCCGCCATTGATTTTTCTCTCTTTCTTTTCTCTTCCACCTCAATCGGGCCTCAAGACGCACCTTTATTCTACCCAATTCTATTAATTTATCCCTCTGAGACCCTCACAATTCAATTAATCCGACCTTGCAAAGGCATCCCAGCAATCTTTGCTAAAAATTTTGAGCAAAATCAGCCAAAAGGCGATTTTTGGTAATTTTCCTGATTGCTCTCATTGCTCTGCAGAGCCTCCAGAAAAGCTTGTAAAATCCATTTTAAATCTCCCAATTGGAGGAAAAAATTAAATTTAACATCCATTTGTATTCAAAGATTAAAATTTCCATAAATTTTCCTCACAAAAAGACGAGGAAAAGTGAAAAAATTGCTGAAAATCAATTAATGCTGTCAGAATTCCCAGTAAAAAAGCTTCTTTGGACTTGTCCATGATGTCTACAGATAATGGGCATGGAGTCCGCTGGATTATCGACGGATTTGTCGGTGGACTCGCCAGAGTCACGGATTACGTATGAAACACATTAACATAAACATAACACAATATACATAGACATAACACAATCATAATTGATAAATTTATGATAATTTAATAATTTCCGATAACTTTAAATTACTGACCGAAATATGCAAATTGAAAGAGATGGCTATGTCCTAGGTACACTTACGACTTAAGTCGAGAGACATATTAACGTACAGTAGAGTCTCCTAAATTCGAACTCTCGGGGGTGTTTTTGACATTTCTCACCTCCCAAATTCGAGCGATTTTTTCAAAACTAGCGAAATTTATGTGAGATTAAATTGTACTTTGAATCAAATTTCCGTACTTTCTCACAAGTCTTAGTGGTAACATACTACCTTTTCATTTTATACGATCATAATCTATGTAAACATTCAGGAAGAAGCACATTAGTGTAATTTCCACTTATCCGGAATACGAATTTTTTAACATAACCCTACAATAAACATTTTGAATCGAAACGCCGTTCGAATTTAAGAGATTCAGTTTTGAGAGACTCTACTGTAATTAATTATAGTGCCTGCTTCATAATTCGGATGCATTCTCTCGCCCGACGTCGAGCAGAGAGGGTCGCCCAGGAGAGCGGGCTGTGTTTCTCCAGAAAATCTAGAAAAATGAGAGAAGTTCAAAAAAAAGTGAGAAAAATTAAATTATTACCAAGGATTCTAACTTTTTCCACCTTATCGGTGGTACCTAGAATCCTGGTAGAAAAAGGATTGAACCCATTCCTTGATGTTGGGACTAAGAGTTTGTGAATCCCTGGGAGGGGGTATACCTCCAGAAAGTTCTGTTAGTTCAGTGAAAAAGTTTATTAGTTCTGATAAAATAATTTATCAAATACACGTTGTACTTTGAGAAATCAAACGTGCATTATTTAAAATCAAGTGATTAAAAAGACCTAGAAAAAAGTAAGAAAATCTCAAGTGTTACAAAGGATGCCAATTTTTACTGCATTATTCGCGGTACTCAGCATCCTAGTAGAAAAGGAGTGATCCCATCCCATGATTATGGGGAACCAAATAGTTATGAGCATTAAAAAGGATATAAAATTAAGCAGTAAAGCAGTGTGAGAAATTGCTGAAAAGAAAGAGACCGTCAGATTCAACAGACTGATAAAAACAATGATATAACACGATAGTGGATTGGGTAGAAAAGCCGGTTTTGAAATTATAATAATCAAGACACTGACTGGTAGACTCCAAAGTGATGACATCGCTGCACCTCTCTTTTGGAGAATCCCTGGAGATTAGAGACATAGATAGGGCTCAAAGAAATGTAGGGCCCACATTCCTGCAAATCCTCAAGTCTGTCGAAGCCCTAAGGTGCTAGACATACTTGCGACTAAGTCCAGAAACGACTAAGCTTGTTCATAGCCAAGTCAGTTCCTGACACATTACAAACGAGGCTTAACATTTACTGGCCCTCACAAAACATAACTTTCCTGGGTTTTTTCTGTAGATATTTCTACTGAAATTCAACTAATACTCCTTTGGAAATGAAAGTACTTGTAAATTTACTTCACAATTCACGTATAACAAAAAGAATTATTCACTATAATCGCCTGAGTTGGCTTAAACTGCGAGTTAGCTTCCACCTCACAAATAATTGTAATTAACAAAGTTTAAAAATTTTCTCGTATTTCTCAACCAAATTCTACCGTGCTTGGGCGCGTTGGAAAGATCTTGGATGACAAATATGAATCTGTTCTGATTAGTTAGTAATGAAGCGATTATGATGACTCGATAAATGATTCCTGTCCGAAGTTCAATTGCATTATTCTTAAGTTACCTTGAGCGATCTTTTAAGTGAATTATATAAAGCTCAAATCGGTTCTTAACTGATCAACGGTAAATGATAGTATCTAATTCAAGAGCTCACGCATTTTGCAAAGCACGAGGATTGTAATCAAGCGCTGCTAAACTTTTGTTTTCTATTTACATAAATTCTCAGTTACAGATTTCGATTTTTCCCCTCAATTTTGAGTAAAATCTATGACTGCGTGTTTTTTTTTCTGAAGAATTCAAAATTTGTGCAGCGTATCTGAAAAATTAAATATACACTCTCGAAAGGTCTCTAGTCTCTACACATTGGCAACAATTGTCATCTAAAAATGTTTTTTTTATTAAGGAAATCTCCTGTACTGCAGGAGTAGGAGGAAATTGGGCAACTTTGAATTTGGGTAGCTTTAAAATATAGTGTTTTTTTCTCTTATTTTTACATGAAATTGGACTTTACCATGATATAATTAATCTCCACAAACCATTTGTGAAGTTAAAATACATCATTGTTATAGAGCTTAATTCCATTTAAAAACAGGAGAAAAAAACCCAATTTCAAAGCTTCCCCAATTCAAAGTTGTCCCACTTCCCACTAAACGTCAAAATTATGTTAAAAAAAAAACAATTATTTAATGAAAATTGTTCTCTGTGCAAAGGCCTGTGTTATGAGTAAATAATTTTGACGAATATTTTAAATATTTAATAGGTCTGTCAAAATTTTCTACTGCAAAAGTGATTTTTTACGGCTCTGGTACACCTTTTGGGGTTGGAATTTAATAAAGTCAAAATTCGCATGCCTTAAAAGTTGTGCATCTGTCGTTATTACTCTTCTGCCCTCTGCTTCTTCTTTTGAATATCACACCAAATTCAATTTAGTTCAGTCCACTTTTGAGACTAATGCCGTTTTTTTTCAGGAAGAAAGGGACACGAATTTCGATTTCATGAAATTTTACCGATCCAAAAGGTGTACCGGGGTCATTAAAACTTTATTTTTAATTGAAAACAAGAAATCGGATTTTTTCATGGGATTCATAAATTTTTTTCTCTCTTATTATGAAATATTAATTATTTATATAAAAAATACATTTGCTAAGATGAATAGGAAATCGTTAAAATAGTTGATTTATAATGCGAAGGAAATGCAGACGTGTTGGTTGATGGGTAAATTTCAATGGATACTGCATTGTTCTCACAGATGGCCTCAGTGGTATCACCCGTGACGTCACACAGCAAATCCCTTTCAAAATCTTCCCGCCATTTATCAAATGCCCAAAAATAAATGGAAAATATTTATTATTTTGATGGCTAATTGTAGATCACTGGCGTGTGATAGTGGTGGGATTTGACTACAAGAATGGTTGTTGAGTCGGTAAACCGTCAATCCGGTCATCTGAAAATGCAGCCAACGGGAATGACCCCGAAGGAATTGTCGGAGAATGATGATTTGGCGACATCCCTGGTCCTTGATCCCTTTCTCGGCTTCGTCACCCACAAAATGAACATCAAGTACCGTCCACTGAAGGCCAATCGGGATGAACTCAAGCGCATTGTGGCTGAGTTCATCGAGACGAAGAACTACGAAAAGGCCTATTCGAAGATCATCAAGGGCGAATGGATCCCGCGGCATGTGCACAACAAGAGCAAATTGGCCCAGAAGAGACTTCAGGAGCATGTAAGTTGGAGTTTGTTTACATTTTTTTTTTGGAATTTTATTTGGGGTTACAAACCTTCGAGGCCGGGACAATGACTCAGGATGACCTTGAGTCTTTAATGCTCGAACTCCATGGAGACAGTAGAATGTAATTATTCCATTTTTTTATTTCTCCTAATTTGTGTCCCTGAATTTATCTAAATTGAGGATTTACGAAAATGGCGTCACTCGTCTAGGGCTAGAGACCAAACGGTTTGAGATAGCGATTTGAAGTTTTTGAGGAACCCCCCAGAAGTCAACAAAAGGATAATTAACACAACCTCTATTTTTTTCTGTGACACTTTCCTCTTTTCAAAACCTCCTTAAAGGCTTCTGCGATTGAATATTCGGTTAAGAATTTTTCAAGAATAAGGCTTGAAAAGGCTCTAGAGAGCGTACTTCTTGATCGATTGGGTTAAGTATGGATTCATTTGAAAGGTCTTGGAAGTCCGAATTCATTTCAATCGATTATGAACCAGGAATTATCCAATATTTATTTATTTTTCTCGAAAACGTATTCATGGCAATTTTGGGAATATCTACAATTCTAATTTAATCTAATTTAATCTAAATCGGTTTAAATCTCCTGTTAATCGGTAACCATAAAAAAATAACGATATACAGAAAAGAACTTTTACAGAAGAAACAAATAATCATGAATTCGAGCATTGTGCAATGTCGAACCGCTTTGTCATTTGATTTTTTTTGAGAAGCTTTTCGCAATCCACGAAGAAATATCTCAAATGTTTAACTTGGAAATGATATTTGCAATAATAGCAGAAAAAATGTCTTGTGCAATTTGCACATGTTTTCCGTTGGATTTCTCAAGTGGCACTTAATTAAATGTATCAATAATGTTTATTGAGCTTCTTCAGCAGTTAACAACAAAAAAAGAGTCAAGCTAATTGGACTAATTTATTGAAAAAGCTCAACCCAATTTAAATTGAAGTAATTTTTCAAAATTTTCCATGCAAGAACAAAGCATTAAAAATTTGCCAGTGTAAAAGACTCAGAAAATAAGAATATTTTGTCAACTTTTAATTCAGTTTGAGAGCCATGTGGAGGAGATTATTAGATTTAAGTGGAATCTGAATATTTCTGATAAGGCATATCAAGTGAGAAAATTAGATCTGGGGCTTATTGTACAATTGGCTAAACTCTACAGTGAATTTTTCATCTATTTCCATTTAAAAATCCAGGAAGAAAAATATATTTTATTGATTTTATTATTTGCAACGTGTAAATTATTAATTTTTTTTTTAAAATTTTTATTTTCCTAATGAAAGACGAATATTCGTTGCGTAGAAAAAGTCCTAGTTATTTTAAAATTCAATTTGAGGTGTTATACTTCTTTTCGCTAGGGTGAACTGCCCTCTAGCGGGAGTAACATCAACAGTCATTTCTAGTGTTCTAGATCTAGAGGAATATCGCACAGCACTGCTTCCTTAATAAGCTTATTTTTAGTTTAAATTAAATTGAATATCCCAGTGAGCATACTTAGCTGAAAAACGAAGCGTTTTCAGAATATTTTTTTGCTGAGTCGAGCAGCAAAAATATGCCGACCGGTCAGCAGTTCTCGAACGAAAAGTGCTAACCAAATATATGGAAATAGCACTGCTTCTTGAGTGTCGTTTTCAGGTTGGAAAAATTCAGTAGAAAATAGGGGAAAGCACTCTCCCTTCGAACGTTCATGTCTTCGAATAATGTGAATTTCTTTTGTTTTTCCTAAGAGACTAACTCATTATTTCTATTAAATATTCGTTAGCTTATAATGAATTACACGAGTCTCCTCCAAAAATAGAATGCCTAGTGATTTATTTTTATGCTTTCATAAGAAAAATTGAAAATGGACACAAAACATCATTTTAATGTTCAATTTTACAGTGTTATTTTCCTATTTAAAATGACTTTTAGAAAAAAAAGTGACTAGGGTAAATGTCCTAATTCAAAACCATTTTCAGACGCCTTAACTTTGACAGAAGATTCAACACATTCAAGTTTATATTTTTTCTGAAGAAAATTACATAAATTTGCTCCTTGACTCTTCTAGAATGTTACTGTTTAGTGAAAATTCTTTAAATATATTTTGAAAACTTCTTAAATACAAGAAAAATACGCGAGTGTGAAATACTTCTATTGGAAACAAATTATTCCAAATGGAGACAAGGGAAAGTTTCTAATTGGAGACAAACAGTGTAAATAAAACCGCTATGAAAGGCTTCCAAAACCTTGTTGAGTTGCTCTTGAGTGCAGGATTTGTTCTTATTCCTGGTCTTTTCTCCTTTCTCATCTAAAACAATAAGAAAATCTCTCCAAAAAAATCATATTTCCGGGGTTTCCTATTGAAGCATTTGCAGACACTTCAGAAAAACCCTTTTTGCTCGCGAAATATTGAATTATTTTACTTGAAAACTTCACGTACCGTTAACAATAAAGATTAGCACTTAATTTAACTAAAATTAGCCAGAAATATGAAATAAATGTTAAACGAAACGAATAAACAACAGTCACCTCATTGTGTTTTTCATTGGAAAACAAGGTCGATCGATGAAAAATTTGATGGTGAAAAGGAACACTTTTAATTTTTGTGAGAAATTAACAAATTAAAATTTGTGAATATGAATGGATTTTCGCTTTATTTGAAGCAAAATTAACTAAATAATGAAACTGTGGTATAGAAAATATATAAATATAGTAATTTAGTACTGTATTTATCATGAAAACAGTGACGTTTCCATTTGGAGTAGCGAAAAATTTCCATTTGGAGCAGGTTTTGAATTAGTTTAATTTACCCTACGTGAAGAACCACCAGATAGCTACCTCCTGAACGATTTTTTCTACCAGACATGGTGTCCCATAAGAAATAATTGATCCATCAATTGTAGTTTAATGTTAAAAAAATAAATCTCTGGACAACTTATGAAGCGATGGAAAGATTTTATTGAATTTAACTGAAAACATTGATCGTTCAAAATTTTCAGGGACTATAGAGCATAAATAACTCCCGGGTAGTTACTTCCCGGACGGTTAATGTTAAATTATAAATTTGTTTAATTTTGAACATATCAGAGCGATACTGCCGTTCTGAAACCGAGAAGATGCTGCCGCTTTGGGCATGTTCCGAACAACAATGTTCGCTTGCACGTATATGGGTTAGTGTGATTTTGGCATCTGCAGGCTGTCATACACGCTCACTTCCCTATCCATATTCAGAGCGGCAATGCTTCAGTGAAGTGTTCACCAATTTTGACAGGTGATCAGTGCACAGAGTTACAGAATTCCCTCCCACTTAGAGTGTTATCACCTTCCAAACACAGCTTTGTATGACCCGTTGTATGTATATTTCGTGAGATATTCAAAACTCTTTACTTCATCTTTAACATAACGAAGCGTAAAAAAGGTTTAAAAAAAATCATAAATTTCAAGTTTTCTTGGATTCTAATTAACCGAATTTGATGAACAGGGTCTCAAATGAAAGGTCTTGAAAAATATAACAATTTTCTGTGATATTTCAAAGTGTTTTCGTAATATATGACGAAACACTTCAAAAATCTCTATTCGTGATTAACGAATCTGAACTATTTCGTTTTTTGATGTTCAAGTGATCGTAATACAGATTCTACTGGTTTAATTTTATTCTCTCCATAATATGAACGTTTAAGAGATTTAAGTAGTCGACAAGTAGTAGTTGCTGAGGGTTTGAACGGAGATTACGACGGCACACTTGAAAACACTGTCTAGGGTACAACGGGGTATTTTGAAATCGAACCTAAATCGTAATTTTGAGACTTCTGCGTGAGATGGGCAAAAAGAAGAAGACTAAGACTAAAAGTAAATAGTATTCAATGAATTGCTTAAGTTGCTTAAGTTCTGTACTGCACTGCTGTTGCTTTAACAGCTTTTCTGCCATGTCTCTTTCTATTTGTTCTTAGATTTATCGGTACCTCCGTGTGTTCGCCAAGGAGTCAGGGTTTACGATAGAACCGTGCTATCGGTATTCACTTGAGGGCCAAAAAGGCGCCAAGATCTCATCGACGCGCAAGTGGTACAAGAATGAGAAGATAGAGTACCTCGTGGGTTGCATTGCGGAACTCACGGAGGCCGAGGAGACGATGCTGCTGCATCCGGGCAAGAATGATTTCAGTGTGATGTACAGTTGCCGGAAGAATTGTGCACAGCTGTGGCTGGGTCCAGCTGCCTACATCAATCACGACTGCAGGGCCAATTGTAAGTTTGTGGCCACGGGCAGGGATACGGCTTGTGTGAAGGTTTTGCGGGATATTGAAGTGGGTGAGGAGATCACATGCTTCTACGGGGAAGATTTCTTCGGGGATAACAATGGGTACTGCGAGTGTGAGACGTGCGAGAGGCGCAGCATGGGGGCATTTGCCAAAGATAAGGCCACTGGGGAGGCCAGCGAAGTGTCTCCGGCCAGTGGATATCGGCTGCGCGAGACTGACAACAGGATCAACAGGATTAAGAGTAAGGTGAGTGGTGATTTTTATTTATTATTATTATTTTTTTTTAAATAATTTTCCCCTAGGAAAGTATGAAACCCAGGATCAATGTACTCCTTGTTGCCACTTTAATAATGCAAGATTAGGCTTTTTAGGGAATCAAATGATCTACTATGTTCCATCGATGACACTAGTAAAAATAAAACGATGAAATGACAAAAATTTCAGTGTTTCAAAAGATGATATATACTCCATCATTTTGAAACAATGATTTTCATCTTTTGTCAATAGATGACCAACCATCTTTTTTCAAACACTGAAAATCATCTTTTGGAAACAATGGAATATATAGCATCTTTTGAAACACTGATTTTCAGCGTTTGGGAACAATGCTTTTCGGTGTTTTGTAGGATCAAAATTTTTCATTTCATTGATGGAAACACTGATTTTCAGTGTTTCAAATCAATGGTTTTCGATGTTTTGTACGATCAAAATTTTTCATTTCATTGATCGAAACACTGTTTTTCAGTGTTTCAAAGCAATGTTTTTCGGTGTTTTATAGGATCAAAATTTTTCATTTCATTGATCGAAACACTGTTTTTCAGTGTTTCAAAGCAATGTTTTTCGGTGTTTTATAGGATC
The DNA here is from genome assembly GCF_024763615.1 of Phlebotomus papatasi. Classification (NCBI taxonomy): domain Eukaryota; kingdom Metazoa; phylum Arthropoda; class Insecta; order Diptera; family Psychodidae; genus Phlebotomus; species Phlebotomus papatasi. Next base: position 13,587 of record NW_026604499.1, read on the forward strand.
AAAATTTTTCATTTCATTGATCGAAACACTGTTTTTCAGTGTTTCAAAGCAATGTTTTTCGGTGTTTTGTAGGATCAAAATTTTTCATTTCATTGATCGAAACACTGTTTTTCAGTGTTTCAAAGCAATGTTTTTCGGTGTTTTGTAGGATCAAAATTTTTCATTTCATTGATCGAAACACTGTTTTTCAGTGTTTCAAAGCAATGGTTTTCGGTGATATTCATAATACATTGTTTAAGCTGAAAGGAAAGAAATTAAAAAAAAAGTTTTCATGTCAGTGCAATATATTTATTTTTCTTCTTTTTTTTTCTTTAATTCTTTTCATCCTTTCAAGAAGATACACTTTTTACTGACTGAATATCAACAATGAGAATAAAAATGATTAACAAAATTTAATTTAAGTTAAAACTAATTTATTCCAACATGATACCTTGCTACACAAAAAAAAACTGTAAAATTGTTCGTAAATGTTTGTACTTTATCACAAATATTGTTCGTAGCATGATCACATGACGAGCATTTTTTGTATTTTTACAAACATATGTTCATTCATATGTAGGAATTCATAAGTATTTATTTACGAACAATTTTACAAAATATTTTATTCTGTGTAGTTAAAAGAGAAAAAACGATTGAGGGAGTCTACTGTACCAGCCAGGGGCCTCTCGACATTTCATTTTTCCATACATTTTTACATAGAGGCACTGAAGACTATTGGCAAGTTTTTTCCTAAAGAGAATTGACTCATCAGTCTGATATATTTCGAAATCGTGTATTAAAAGCTATCTAAAAATATATATTTCATAATGCTCGCTAAAATAATAATACAAGAACTACGAGCAAATTTGTTTAAATTTAAAAAACTGAAAAATAACTTCACTTTTTATCAAACTTGATGGGCCCTTGTACTAGCAGTCTTATGCAGTTTTTAGTAGCCCCAATTTTGCCGCGAGAAGGCTCATATTTGGTGTGATTTTATCAACTTTAATTTTATAGAAAAAATGCTGGAGGAACAGCATTAAGCGCTTCGTGAGAGGGTTATATTCAAGATGGAGGCTAAAATGGATTTTGAAAAAAAAAATCAAACGCCTCAAAAAAATTGTTCGATGGACAATTCAAAAAATTATTGTCAACCATTATAATGAATTTTGACAATGCTTTTTTACTGCTTCCCATCGCGATCAATTGTAGTTGAACCTCTTCCTCCACTATTTTATCATCTATCTCCTGCCTCGAGATCCCTTCCGGAACGAACATGATTAGAGACTGCAAACTTTGAATTAGAGTCCCTTTTTGCCTCGTTTTATCTGCATTGGTTGGTGGCAGGAAAGTTAATAGCTTTAAAGTAGTTTGCACTGCCATTGCCCAATCTAACAAAAAATAGAACATGAGCAATAATCAAATTTTTTGGATTTTCCAAAACGTTGTTTGTTGTATAACGTTTTCAAGATTATCTTCAAAATATTAGTAAAAGAATGGTATATTTGTGCAAAATATATTATGTGCACAACTCAAATAATGGCCTCAAACAGCAAAACCGTTTTTGCTATTTTTTGATACTTGGGTGCTTATATCTCCGATTCTGATGAACTGATTTATTTCTTACTTTGGGACAATTTGTTCTCCTTTATTTATGCTCTCCTTCTCTTCCTTTATGCCCGATAATCCTCTGAACAGATGAAGTTCGTACAACTGACACCAGGGGCGCTGTAGTTTCAAATATGTCAGAAAACATGGAAAAATCGAACTTTTTAGCAAATTTAATCAAAAATATCTCGAAAACTAAAACTGTCCCCAACAATCTGTTTTGTGGATTTGATAGAGAATTTTATCAGCTACATTTTCATCCATATACAACTTTTCTCTCAGATTATTTTTTAACCTCGAAATTGAGGTTCAAACGAAAATAGAGCAATTAGCCAACTAGACAAAACCTTCAAAATTTCGGATGTTAATATTTTTCTTACCGATTATGTAACACAAGCCCTAATTATAATATTTAATGCTTAAATATCGATAATATGATGATTTTTAGACGCTAATTTAATTACTTACAGTGCTGGACGAAATTGTACCAACAATGTTTCAAAATTCTCTATAAAGGATTTAATATCTCAAGATCTAATCTATATTTTAACTGAAACTTAATTTTTCTTAGATAGTTTTATTATAAAGCTACAAATTGTGCCTTATTAGAATTTTTTAGGAGAAGAACTAATATTTTTGTATATCCTTTTAAAAAAAGGATGCATTGGTACAATTTTGTCACTTGTACCTAAACGCTACTTTTTGTTCTAAGATTTTATTTTATGAACTATTTACGTAAAAAGTAATTTAATATAATGACTTCCGGCTGTTTTTAATACATTTTGCATGAACACTTCCGGAATTTTTTTTTACTAACAACCTAAGTAATGGTATATTTCAGTAAAATACGCTCTTATATGAAAAAGTGTTTCAATAACGGATTTTTGTCCAACAAAATGGCTGCAAAACATGACGTAGGCCATATCACAGAGATCAGACTACGTATCTAGACGTGATCCAGTGGTAGGACTATCAAATCCGGACTCCAATCACAGTTTATTAGCATTTATTATAGTGTTTGGGTGAAAAAATCGCGTTCGGCGAGCTCTAAACTGTGGGCTAGCCTTTCAAACTAATCAAAATCGATATCCTAAGCAACATCAGCTTCAGAGTATGATAACTTAGCTATGAATTACCCGGCTCAGTAGCCTATATACTCTGTGTAGGCAAAAAAGCAGCGAAATATTAATAAAAACTTTACGAACTGATGTTGTATCATAAAATTTAATACCAAAATCGGACGATAGGGCTGTAAGACCATGGAAATATTTAATATAGTGCAAAATACGTAAAATAACCACCTGGGATCGAAAAGATATTGAAAAATCTTATGAAATGTCGGTTTAATTGACGAATTGTAAAAGTAGTTGAAAAATGTTTTAGTTTCTTTTACATTTCGTTCTTTTTCTCTGCTTTACCGGTCATTCAGCCAAGTATTTTATGTTTCAGTTATCATACCCTGAAGCTGATGTTGCTTAGTATATCAATTTTGATTAGTTTAAAAGGCTAGCTAACAGTTTAGAGCTCGCCGAACGCGATTTTTTCACCCAAACACTATAATAAATGCTAATAAACTGTGATTGGAGTCCGGATTTGATAGTCCTACCACTGGATCACACCTCAATACGTAGTCTGAAGTCTGTGATATGGCCTACGTCACGTTTTGCAGCCATTTTGTTGGACAAAAATCCTTTATTTATAAACTTTTTCATTAAGAGCGTATTTTACTCAAATTTACCATTACTTAGGTTGTAGGGTTAGTGTGCCAAATTCCGGCCAGCTTGCAATTTCGGCCACCTTTTTTGTTCCTCAAATTTCCATGAACTTTTAGATTTTACGTACTCTAGAGATTATACAATGCAAAAGAATAACAAAAAATATAGCTTCGACAAACGAGATGACGTGGAAAAGATATCGGAAGAATTCCCGAAGGGCAAGGAACTATTAGAATGAAGGTGGCCGAAATAGGGCACCAAAGCTATGTCTATATTTTTATTCATTTTAAAATGTATTCAGAACGATTTTAGAGTAAATAAAGTCGGTAAACTCTTTACAAGGTTCCAAGCAACACTCTTACAAAAGAAAGAATAAAAAAAATCTATTTGTATTTAAAATATTACATTTCAAACTTGAGACTTTGACGCTTAAGTGAAAAAATTCCGGAAGTGTTCATGGAAAATGCATTAATAACAGTCAGAAGTCATTATATTAAATTCCTTTTTACGTAAATAGTTCATAAAATAAAATCTTAGAACAAAAAGTAGCGTTTAGGTACAAGTGACAAAATTGTACCAATTCATCCTTTTTTTAAAAGGCTATACAAAAATATTAGTCCTTCTCCTAAAAAATTCTAATAAGGCACAATTTGTAGCTTTATAATAAAACTATCTAAGAAAAACAAATTCAGTTAAAATATAGATTAGATCTTGAGATATTAAATCCTTTATAGAGAATTTTGAAACATTGTTGGTACAATTTTGTCCGGCACTGTAAATGGTATTTTATTACTTAGATACTTGTTGTACGAACTCTATCTGTACAAAGGATTATCGGGCATGTAATAGAGAACAAATGTTTCCAAATTAAGAAATAAATTGGTTCAGCAGAAACAGAGGTATATGCAGCCAAGTATCAAAAAACGCCAAAAACAGTTTTGCTTAGATTCCAGGCGCAAGAACAAAATGAAATCAAAATGATAAGTATTTTCGTAAATCATTTGACCCTAGCAATAGAAAAATTACCATGAGAACCCAAGGACAAAAAAAAGTTTAAAATTGTTGCACAGTGTTGTTATTTGATGATGGTAGATTTCAAAAATGCGATTTTTTTTGGGTTTTTGTCAGACTTTTGGTTATTTTGCTCCACTTACTGTGACGTCGTTCAAATTTAAGGAATATTTTAGGAACTCGACTGTATAGTGTATACACTACACTATTTCTTTAAAATTATCTCTATAGGCTATTAGTAAAACGGTTGGGAGCTTAGCACTTTCATTTAGGCAGTATTACATGAATATTAATATTATTTCTTTAATTTTAATGTGTATTTTTGCATAAATTCTTAGCTTTAAAAAAAAATTAATACTGTTTTTCATTCTCCTCTATACAGAAAAAAATATTAAAATGTCTATTTACCAGTGATTATTTTATCCAGTCGCTGAAGCTTCCTTTTTGAATTGTCCTGGTAGTATTCGTCAATTTTAGGCGAGATTTTTGTCCATATGTCCGAAACATCTTTTGGGCCATATTCTGAATCAAAGTCCAGTAACAACTGAATTTTAAATGGAATTTCAAATAGATTTTTTTTCATTCAAAAATAAGTCAATTTGTAAATTTACCAATGTCGGCATAAGTGTTATGCAGGATTTATAGTCCTGGATGATACTTTGGCGGTTCATCTGGCGATGCTTCTTATTTTTCTTGAATGTCTCAATGATTTGCTCTTTTTGAGCAATTGTCGCATGCTGAAGAAATTCTATGTGTTCTTCAGCCTCCCGAATCTCTCCTGCTGTAAGTGTGGATGATGTCGATGGTGTAGGTTCATCTTGTTCTTGTTCCTCAGACTTTTTGGTCTTGTATTTGCCACTTCCAGTAAGTTTAAGGTTTCGTTCCCTCAAGTAATTTAGACGGGAAAACAAAAGTCCTCCTTTCGAAATTGGATCATAAAAGAGCTCCTATATAGAAAGGAATCAAAAAGTGCAGGTAATATACAAAACTAATAAGAGTTGAATCGCTAAAATTACGCATTATTATCTAATAACAAAATTATTTTTTAATAAAATACTAACTTATATACTAAGTAAATCATGAGTTATTTTACAGCTCGAATTTAACGAAAGCTTGAGATATAAAATCTTGTCAAGAAGGGGTGGCATAACTTTTTTGAAGCATCTCGTGCCCATTTCGAAATTTTAGAGGATTCTTAACCCTTTAACGACGAGGCATTCGCGGACCGAAAATCAGCAATAAAAATTAAACCAATGAACAAAACCAGTAAAAGGTCTTATAACTGACCTTTGAAAAGCCAACACAGTCTGATTTGGTGTATTTTTTGTTACTTTGAACGATAGGGAGAAAAATAGTCTAAAAATTTAAGTAATTTTTCTGACAATACTAATGAATGATAATTTTCAATCTAATGAAAAATATTATGTTTAAGCATTAGGGGAAAGTGGTATGCCTTTAAATGCGGCAGCCTTTGAATTTTTCATTTTTTCTCTTATTTTTCAAAGCAAAAACTGTATTCTCTAAACTGTAGTCAATAAAACTAACTATTTTCTATTAACTTCTATTAACAAAATAGAATTTTTGCTTTGGAAAATAAGAGAAAAATATAAATGTTCAAAGGCTGCCGCATTCAAAGGCAGACCACTTTTCCCTATATAAATATTTTATAATTATATGTATTTAGACTTACGTAGTAGTTCTCAGTATTTCGTTTGTAGGATGGAAACAAGTCCGCGCACAATTTGGCCATGTGGATTTTTACCCTTTTACTTGGGTAGTGGCCGGCAAGACTGATAATATGGTTACTCACCATATAAACGAATGTTTTTTGTGAAGACTGTTTTAGTTTTCCATCGCTTTCATATTCCTGAAGTATGTATTTAAGTTGGTGTGCTTCAAGAAGGTGACTCAGATCCTAAAAAAAATATATGTTTTTCATATAAGAAAATTCTATAATAAAATTCAAGAACAAAACCATTTCATTTCATCTTTTCATATTTATATATATATATATATATATATATATATATATATATATATATATTTCTTCTCTTGTATTAACTTTCCATAGCTTTTCTGGTTTTGATTTATTCATTATACTTCTTCTAATTATAAACTGGTTTACTGTTCTGAACTATCATATGGTATTGGTTGTGAAGTCTTTCATTTCTTCTTTTTCTTTTAAGATAATATTTGCACTTTCGTTTGCAACCTCATTGGCAACGACACGAAAATCTTTATGGTTTTCCAGTTACCTCTTACCTCGTCCCTTTGCTACACCTCACGCTACTGTCTAAACTGCTACAGTTATAAATAATAATATAATGAATTATAAATTATGTGTATGATTCAACCTGAAGCGGGGTTTCCGCCGTTTACTTGTGAAGGCCGTTGAAGACGGCGGCGGCCGCCGCTTCAGGCACAGCGTCGGCGTATGGGCGGGTTGTAGGTTTAGTGGTATGGGGCGCATTGGGCTCGAGTGTTATAAAAATAAATAAATAAATAAATAAAAGCACGATCGACAGATCTATTCCCACTACAATGTTCATATTTGTGCTTACATATATACACCGAGGAAAGTAAAGTACATTTTGAATTGGATCACCTTTGAGATAGAACTTTTTCTGCTTTTCTTTTAAATGGAACTGAGCGTTATTGTAATATAAAGCGTGTCCATGATAAAATATGAACAAATTATTTATCAATCTATCAAAATCGTGATCAGGTAGTGGCGAAACATATTTTGGCAAAGTTTGGGCACGATCGGAGGACATGAAATTTTGGTAGGATTATAGTAGATGAGATTGTTAAGAATCTCACCTAATAAACTTTTTAAAAATATATAACATAAGCTTTGAAGTTAAATAGTTTTTATATGGGAGCGTTTTTGTTTGTTTAAATTTTATCGTGAACACGCTATAATTTAGCTTCACAATTTATTGAGTCGTGAGACTAAATTGTAATGGCAAAACAATAATTAAGCAGTAAAATGTAAAAGTTGGTTAGCAAAAAATGAAAAATACCAAGCAGTAATAATTTAATGCTAAGATGGCGGCAGACGCATGGGAGAGTGGGAAATGTAGAGTTTGAATAAATTATTATTATTATTATTATTAATAAAGGGTTAGTAAAAAATAAGAGCTAGGAGTGGGTCAGTAGATAGAGTAGTAGCTCTATGACTGCGAGGTCTCGGATTCAAAGCTGAGCAGCAGCAGAAAAAGATTTCTCATGCCATATCGGCTTTGAATTCGTTCAGTGAATGAATGAATAGTAATGCCAATGGTGGCACATTAGCAAAAAAGTGAACCGCCTAGACAATAGGTGCTGTTACGAGAATGAGTTTCGACATGAAATGGTACTTCAGTCTATACAAATATTCACTGTCACTGATCCCAAACACACACTGATTGTAGCGGCACTGATTGTCCACAGAGCTGTGATATAGAGCGGCTACTCGTATAGGGGGATAAGATAGAATAGGAGTGGGGAAGCATAAGGGGCCCAATTGGTGGCCTGGATGCATCGGTAATCCGAAATGGAGAACTGACCCCTAACAAAATCTTAATCTTATCTTAGTAAAAAATAAAAAAGAGCAGTACTCTCCTTAAAACGATTAGTAAGAAATTAAAAATGAACAGTAGAAAATTAAAAGTGAAAAGCAAAATTATTAAAAAAAAAGAGTATTAAAAGTATTTAATTTGATTAGAAAAAATGACCGGGGCAGAATTAGCCAGCAAATGAAATGTTTCATTGCGTATAATTTGTAAGACAATCTTTGTACCAGGTTTTATACTTACAGTTTGAATATTTTTATTGCACATTTTTAATATTTTCTACTCTTTTTCAATATTTTACTTATGATTTTTAGTATTTTACTGATCCTTTTGAATATATTACTGTTCACTTTTAGTTATTTTACTAAAGTTCGCGTAAGACATGAAAGAAACATTACATAATTCCAAAACATTTTTTTTACTTGAAAATTCTCACACCCATGATGATGAAACATTTTGCAAGAAATTTGCTCAATTTTAAATAGTGCTGCGAAATTTTTAATTGTGAATGATTCCGGAAAATGTGTGATAGTACTTCTTCTTCTTCGTCGTGTCGAAACATCACACAGTTTTAGCCCAGAACTGGGCCACGTCTAAAGCATTGTCATTTGCATTTAAAATATTTCTTGCAAAATTAATGACTTTGATTTTTAGTGTAACTTTTGTATTGAAAGGGCGCCTCGAGTGGGTCAGTGGATAGAGCAGTGGCTCTGTGACTGCGAGGTCGTGGGTTCGGAGCTGAGCAGCAGCAGAAAAAAGATTTCTCATGCCATATCGGCTTTGAATTCGTCCAGCGAATGAATGAATAGTAATGTCAATGGTGCATATTGACAAAAAAGTGAACCGCCTAAAAACAATAGAGGCTGGTACGAGAACGAGTTTCGGCTTGAAAGTGGTACATCAGTCGATACAAATATTCGCTGTCACTGATCCCAAACACACACCGAGAAGGGATGCTGTGATATAGTAACGGCACTGATTGTCCACACAGAGCTGCGATATAGAGCGGCTACCCGTATCGGGGGATAAGATAGAATAGGAGTGGGGAAGCATAAGGGGCCCAATTGATGGCCTGGATGCATCGGAATATCCGAAATGGAGAACTGACCCCTGGCAAAATCTTATCTTATCTTATCTTGTATTGAAAGGATCAGCTGGCTTTAATTCTCTTTCCCGAGAGAAAAGAAAAATTATCACCCAGGGACAACAAATTGGAGGTTCCTTTCGTTGTCCCCTGTGATAATACTTAAAATGTCAGTCACTTATCTGTTATGCGAAAGAATCTCCAAAGCCAGAAGAAAGGGGGTTGTATAAAACAGGGCTAACGAAGAGACTCTTATATAGTCATCAATTGACTCGCAAGACCAGAAAGATTTGTCAGATTGAAATAACACTTGGTATAGTAGGGTAAAATAGGGTAATTTGGAACCATTTACAATTTGGAACATTTAACATTTTCTTACTCTTTCAGATGAGCAAAGGGAAAACAAATACCGTGATTTAGAAGAAAAAAACGATTAGGAAGATAAGGAACAGCTTTTCTTCCTTTTGAATCTCAAAAAGAGTGAAAAAATCTCTAATGTTCCAAATTGTAAATGATTCCAAATTATCTCATTTTACTCTATACTAAAATTCTACCGCTTTTTTTTCGAATATGCTTTTACTCGAACTTTTCAGATAACCAGTAGTGTAAGTGTGCCAAATTTCGGCATAATTGCATGCAAGCGTCAAAGTCTCAAGTTTGAAATGTAATATTTTAAATTCAAATTGATTTTTTTTTATTCTTTCTTCTTAAAGAGTGTTGCTTGGAACTTTATAAAGAGTTTACCGGCTTTATTTACTCTAAAATCATTCTGAATACATTTTAAAATGAATAAAAATGTAGACATAGCTTTGGTGCCCTATTTCGACCACCTTCATTCTTATAGTTCCTTGCCCTTCGGGAATTCTTCCGATATCTTTTCCACGTCATCTCGTTTGTCGAAGCTATATTTTTTGTTATTCTTTTGCATTGTATAATCTCTAGAGTACGTAAAATTTAAAAGTTCATGGAAATTCGAGGAACAAAAAAGGTGGCCGAAATTGCAAGCTGGCCGGAATTTGGCACACTTACCCTATGTAGTTTCTATATAAATCATAATTTTGCTTACCTTAACAGTAGTTTTCAAGAGTTTCTCCTCTCCATCTATCTGTGTCTGCTGAATTGTTTTTCCCTTTACTTCCGAGTTTAACTTTACATCAGTTTCTTCCGACGATTTCTTATCAGTGTCAGTTTTAGGGAGGTCATTGTCGTCATTCATTTCCGTGGTATCAATGAAAATTCCAGTTTCAGGGACATCTCCTAAAAATTAAAATCAAAATCGAATTTATGACTCTTTAGATGAACACGAAATTGGATTCATACCGTAGTTGCGAGTAACTTAACCCCCCCCCCCATCCCATGGTCCACAATACTGTCATTAATTTTAGAACTTATATATTTTTATTGCCTAGATTGTTTAAGTCGCGGTGCAATATCTGCAAAATTTTTACAAGAAAAAGTGAAAAATATCTATCGTCTCGAGCATTTTACTGTTAGTTGTGAAGACGCTCACACTTATTACTTATTAGAAATTGCCTATTTTTTTACGAATACATTGGCGGACAAAATAATAAAATCACCTCTGGAAGCATCGATTTGTATCTTTTGTAAACTTTTTCATTACTATGCATTCAAACAATTTTGATGTAAAAAATGTTCAACTAATTACTTTACATCCAATAAGTATTATTTTGTTCACTATGGAGAACTGTGGTAGTAGTAAACAAAGGTAGTTGTAAACGCTGCAATTTTTTCAATAATTTTAAGACTCCAAAAGATAAAACCCATAAGCATGGTGAATTAGTTATTTAAGTCCAAATAATATAAAAATAGAAATAAATTTTCCCGATAATTTTGTTATTTCGAAAACGAAGCAAATATTCTTATTTCTTTTCTGCTTTTAAATAAAATGAGAAACTGTTAGAAGTAAAATATTAATGATCTAAGTAAAAATAGTCTAACATTTTCTTTTCTAAATTATGTCTAAATTATTATGTCTAAATGTCTAAATTATTGTCTACGATATAATTTGGTGGCACTGTGGTGCATAAAACAATACTTATTCTACTTGTAATAATCATTTGAACATTTTTACATAAGTATACCTACCTTCAACAAATTTGGATAATAATTAAAAATTAAAAAGAAAGTATCATGGCAGGTGATCTTATTATAATGTCCGTCGCTGTATATCGCTCCTTGGAAATTACAAGGGGCCAACACACTTTTTGGCGATTTTGAGGTTTTAATGCACTCAGACAGAGAATTTAATAAAATTTCAGATGATATGAGTCAATAAATTTCGTTATTAGAAAAGTTTTTCAAAATTTTACTCTTTATGATTGCTAGCGCGGTTTTGTTTGAAGTCAAGGGGCACAAAATAGATTTATCGTTCAAATTTTTGTGAAACAAGGGACTAACTCAAGCAAGTTGATCCCTTGTCATTCTAATTTCATGAAAATTTGCGCATCATTTAGAATGACAAAGAGCTAACTCATAAAAAAACATATTTTGAAAGGTAAAAATTATGTATGTTTCGATGTTTATAATAATGCTCATACAAATAGGATAGAATTAAATTGTTTTTATTAACATACTTAATTGAGATAATTATTTATACAAAGTTGAATTTTTCATGCTGTCTCCTGAAAAATAGCTCAGATTGAGTTGGCCCCTTGTAATTTCCATGGAGCGATATGTAAGATGGCAAAGTCAATCTCATCTTACTCCAAATATTTCTGATGACTTTAAAACTGCTCGAACTTCACGAGAGAGCAGTGTTTTTTAACACAATAAAATTTTATAAAAATTAATGCTAATGGTACAAAATCCAACAACTAAACTATTGTTAACAAAAGATACGTAGGGGAAAGTGCCCATGCTTTACACGGTCCCGAGCTTTACAATTACTAAATTTTTCCTATGTTTCAGAATAAATGCGGCTCTGCGATATATTTTAAACACAAGACTCTTTCCCCTAGTTTTTAAAATATAGATGAGATGAGTCACATTTATTGAAAAACATACGAAAAATTTAGTCATTGTAAAGCTTGGGACCGTGTAAAGCATAGGCACTTTCCCCTACAAAAATTACAATAATATTATAATTACAGTAATCGGAAGTCTTTCAGGCTTCACACATACTCTTTTTTCGAATACTTCATATTTTCCCATATTCTCTTAAGCCTTTAAGGACGATTCGAACACCGGTGTCCCATAAAGAAAATATTTTTTCCTGATTACCTAAAGTTATTTTTTTCTTATGTTTGTAACGTAGAAGGTTGAAGGAATCTAGGATATTTTTTGCAAGTCTCCAGCTATTTGCTATATAGTAAATTTGAAACCTAAAAAATGACAAATTTTTAAATTTTCATATTGAAAATTGGTTTTAAATCTATTTTTATACTTCCAATTTTATTAAGCAAAATCGTTTTGGTAAAAGAAACTACAATACTCAAACATAATATTTTTCATCATGGCCTCTACACATTGTGAGCAATTTTTGTGAAAAATTGTTTTTTTGGAGAAAATTCTCTGCAGCGTTGTAGGGGGAAACGTCAAATTTCTGCCAAAAACGCAATTTTTGACGAAAATTGCTCCCAATGTGTAGACGCCTTTAGAGTGAAAATTATCTGTCATTGGTATCGTGAGAAAAATAATTATAAATTTTTCGCCTATTTTTATCCCTATCGTTCAAATAGACAAAAAATACACCAAGTTAGACTTATTAAGAAGAAATAAAATCTTACTTATAAATGAGAAAGAAATAGAATCTACTAATTAAAAGTAGAATAAAGAGAAAAGTTGATGATAGGCAAAAAAGGGGACATTTCACTTTCTATTCCCAAAAGGGTTTTGCTTCAAAAAATAATTGAAAATATATATACACATACAGTAGACTCTCACACAATCGGTTCTTTTTCAATCGGGCGAAAAATTTTGTTGACAAATTTTAACGTACAAATTTTAACAAACAATTGTTTAGGGAAATTTCTTTGTACAGAGGACAGTTTGTCCTATTTATTTATCAATAAATTGAATTGAATTGAATTGAATTGAATATAAAGCAAATTTGCTCAAATTTGCTGTAGTTCCTCTTATGTTATCATGATTCTCTATAATTGATCGCTTTTTGTGGAATTTACAATGGCTTTGACGTCCAAATGTATCGATAATTTGGATGGCATTTTGCCCGCTATGCCCGATTGAGAGAGAGTCTACTGTAAAAAAAAATAAATAAATAAAATTATCAGTACGGTCATTTGAAAATTCATCACTTTTAACCTTAAGTATTTACTATATAGCGAATAGTTGGGGATATGCAAAAAAATATCCTAGATTCCTACCGGTGGCAGCCAAAATCCCGAACACCAAAATCCCGAATTTTAAAAATCCTGATATTGATGAAATTATATGGAGGAAAATGTTTAGAATAATTTCCTAAGACTCAGAAGATTTTCCTTTGCCTCCAGCAAGCGTGGGAGTAGCTGTGACACTTTTAAGAATTCGAGATTTTGGCTTTCGGGATTTTGGCCCATTCGGGATTTTGGCTTTCGGGATTTTGGCGTTCGGGATTTTGACCAAGACCCATTCCTACAACCTTCTACTTTGCGATTACGCACAAACATTAGAAGAAATACATTTAAGTAACCTAAGGAATAATCATATCGTTCCTTGGAATTTACAAGAGGCTAATTCACTTTTTTGCGGTTTTGAGATTTCAATGAACTTGCAGAAAGAAAATCTAATAAATTTTCAAATTGATTGAGTTTCGAGGGCACTCCTAGAAGTCCCTGGTCTCGAAGGGGAAAAAAATTTTGATTACTTGTGCAGTTTATTTCGAGTAAAGAGCCACTAAATAAATTTATATCGCTCATAATTTTGTAAAACATGTAACTAACTCAAGCAAGTTGATTCCTTACCATTCTTATTCCGCAGGAAGGTTTGCACATCATTTACAATTACAAAACTCAACTTTAAAAGAAACAACGATTTTGAATTGAAAAATTATGAAAATTTTGATGTTTATATTAATGCTCATACGAATAGAAAATAAATAAATTGTCTTCGTCCAGACATTAAATTGAAATAATTATTTATACCGAATTGAAAATATCTTAAAAATTGCTTAAAATTAGTTTGGCCCCTTTGAATTTCCAAGGAGCGATATTTGTTCATCTACTAGATACAATATAACCATAATCCCTTCAAAAAAATTTTACAAATGTAGAACTCCATTCTTTCGTTTAAATGTTACTTGAATTTTTTCACGAAAAAATTAGAGATAAGGCTTTAAGCCACCCACTCTTCCTGATGAGGGAGTGACGGAATGGACGAAATACATTTTGGCACACTTTATGTGCCATCAGAATATACGAATTATTTTTATGATTACAAGAAATGAAATTATTAAGAATATGATTAGAAAAAAAAACCTATTAGGGATAATTTTTATATTTTACCTGTATCTGGGTCCTCATTTTGAACACCAACTTTCTCCTCCTGATTCACAATTAATGCGAAGTTGGGCGATCGAGCATATGTCTGTATGTAGACAGAAAATACTGCATCGTCCTGAAGCCTCGTACCAAAATCATTAGTAAAATAAATTTGTCCATCAATCCCATAAAGATTTTTGGCTGAAATTGAAAAAAAAAGCCCAGATAAGCTTATATAGTGGGTTGGTGTAGAGACGGATGGGACCCATAATTCGAAAGATCTCGATCTCAGATACATATATGCTAAAATTTCATCGAAATCGCTTCATAAATACGGAAAATGCAAACTGGTCAAGATATTTTTGATTATAGCTCGGGTCAGGGAATATCGAGAGAGAAAAGGTCCCAGCTAAACACACAGTAATTAATTACAAAGTATTATAGAGTAGAGATAGAGTTTGGTAGTCAATTATGGTACAAGGGTCTGGGTACCTTAGGTATCGCTACTTCCCCGAGGTCGACTGCTTCTCAATAGGTGACAGGGATACAAAATTTTCACGTATCATGGGTATATAATGGACAAGTTGGGAGAAAATGAGCTCCTATCGTACAGGGAGTCAAAATTTCTCCCTGTGAATTTTTTCCCTAATTCTCTGGAGCTTCTTTGCAATAGCCTAATTCCGAAGGTATCACCACAGCATCCTGCTTCTCCTCCTCAACCTCCTATCTATCGTGAAATGCAGTCGGTAAGCCCAAACAATTGTCCCTCAACTCATTGCAGCCTGCTATTGATCAACTATGAAGATAAAGAGCGTTTCCCACAGATTTGGGTACTTGTCATTTGAGGTATCGTGAACACCGTACAAGCCACTCCATCACATTTTCCTGCTACAGAGATTTATCCACATTCTCATTTACTTTTTGTCAATACACTCAAGGGATA